>NC_090830.1:27288562-27544608 GCF_028021215.1 Eschrichtius robustus | reverse complement strand
TAACCAGATTGTGTACACCTAGGACAAACAATATTCTAAGCTTTACCACAATTAAAAAATTTTTAAAACCAAGAAGAAATAATGAGACATAAACTTATGGGGGTTTCTCCATGCACATTCCAATGTAATTTACAACCTAGGAACACGACTTCCAGAAAGGCTCTGCTGCTCTAGAAACCAGATTTGGAAATGGAGAAATGCTGCCTGCTTGAGGCCACTTCCCACAACAGCAGCTTTAAACCCATTTCTAAAGGTCAATAAATATTCACCAAACTTGCAGTTCGGGAAATGACACCTGCTCTCTAAAAAAAACTCTGGGGTGGAAAATCGACCAAAAAATTCAAAGAGGGCAACCTTCTAAGAAGACAGTTTCCAGAGTTATAATGCACTCCCATTTGTTTCCTTTTTGTAACAGAAAAGAAAACGGCGGAGAAAAATAATGAGTTTTACGAATTTTCAAATACATGCAAACCAAATTACAAAAACCTATCAGCTCACAGCAGCCAGTAGGGCCATTAGCATAAATGCTGCAAACAATAAATGCTGAAGCGATTGTGGAGAAATGCGTACCCTCGATTCTAAGGGGGACGTGGTAAGAGCCACTAATGAAAACACAAAGGAGGTGCTTTGAAAAGGGAAACACGGTGCTACCAGTCAATGAATCACACACACTGCTGGGCCTATCACCTGAGAAAATGAGAATCAAAAAGTCACAGGCTGGCAATTCTGCACTCCAACAATATTTACCATAGCCAAGACTTGGAAGAAATGAAAATGTCCATCAACCGAGGAATGCACAAAGTAGAAGTGGTCCACGTACACAGTGGAAAATTACTCCAATAAAAAATAAAAATTACATTTAAAAATCCAACAAAAATAAGGAGACATCAGCTTGTGTGGGTTTGTCCAGGCACACTCCACTCTAATTTTTAACTGAGAAACACCACAGGCCGCAAGGGCTTTTCCCTAGTTACCAGGGTGGGGAACATAGAAAGGCTGCTGCCCTCTGGCAGTTACCTGCAAAAGCAGCTTTAAAGCCCGTGCTAATGGTCATTTCATAGGAACAAGTACTGCAGAACTGTAAATGAAACTTGCCCTCAAAATGTCTTGAGGGAGGTAATGGCCAAAATATTTCAAATGGTGACACATACTTTAAGAAAACACTTTGAAGAAATAAGCTCTAATCATAGCTGGAAAAATAAAAAGGACATGTCTAAAAGCTCAATTTCAACGCATTATGAGACACATGCAAATTCAACCACAAAGAGGTATCAGCTCACACCACTCAGAATAAGCATCAGCAAAAACTGCAAAGAATAAATGCTGAAGGTGCTGGGAAGAAATGCATACCCTCAACTTTATGTGGGACGTAACCTGGAAAGAGCCACTAAAGAGAACAGAATAGAGGTGCCTTTAAAAGGTAAACATTGAGCTACCATAGGATCCAGCAGACCTATTCCTGGACCTATAAACTAAGAAGACAGAATTGGAAGGACACAGGTATGCAAATCTGCATTGCATAGTATTACAATAGCCAAGATACGGAAGTAACCAAAAAGTCCACCGACAGATGGGCGGACAAAGAAGAACTGCTACCTGTACAGATGGAATATGAGCTAGTGAAAAAATGAAACAATGCCATTTGCAGCACCATAGATGAGTCTAGACGTAATCACGCCACCTGTAGTAAGTGAGAAAGCAAAAGACACATATCCTATCATATCACTTTTAGGAGTTACTTAAAAATCGGTACCAATGAAGATATTTCCACAGAGAGAGGCAATCGCAGATTCATTAAAAAACTTATGGTTCACCAAATAGAAAGGGATGAGGATTGGATACATTACCATATTGGGGTTAACAGAGATATACAAACCATGTGAAATATATAACCACCAAAGACGTACGGAAGACCAGGAGAAGACTACTCAACATTGTGCCATAACCTACATGGGAAAAGGATGCGAGGAAAAATAGATACCTGTATATGTGTGAAAGAACCACATCTTGCACACCTAGAGCAAACAAACCATTGTAATCAAATTTGCTGGGATAAAAAATAAAAAAGTAAATTACAAATATGAACAAGAAGTAATGAGACATAAACTTAAAGGGCTTTTTCCTGGCATATTCCATTCTAATATACAACCTAGAACACCATTTCCATTAAGGCTCTGTTTCCCTAGTAACCAAATTTGGTAAAGGAGAAATGCTGCCACCTTGTGGCCGTTTCCTGCAAGAGCAGCTTTAAAGTCACAGCTAATGGTCACTTAACATTCACAAGGACTCAGGGCTGTAAAGGACACCTGCCCTAAAAAATTGAGCTGAAGTAGGGAATGGACAAAAAAATTCAAAACAGGCAAATGTTTCAAGAAGAGATTATGAAGACTTAAGTTTTACTCACACACTTTTAAAAAAAAAGGAAAATGGATAAAAGCTCAACCTCAGGGTGTGTTAGACGCATGCAATCTAATCTACAAAAAGTTTCAACTTACATCAGTCGAATGACCATCAGCAAAAAGTATATAAACAATAAATGCTGAAGGGGTTTTAGAGAACTGTGTACCCTCTACCTGCTGGTGAGACGTAAAACGGTAACAGCCAATAATGAGAATCGAAAGGAGCTGTGTTTAAAAGTAAAAATGGAGGTATCATTCAACCCAGCAGGCGCACCATTGGACCTCTCACCTGAGAAGACAAGAATGGAGAAGACACAGGCCGCAAAAGCTGCAGTGCAGCCTTATTCACAATAGCCAAGACAGTGAAGCAACCAAAATGTCCACCAACAGGTGAATGGATAAAGAAGAAGTGGTCCATGTACACAATGGAATATTAGCCATGGAAGACAATGAACCACTGCTCTTTGACGCACCACAAATGAGTCTGGAGATAATCACGAAACATGAAGTAACTCGGAAAGCAAAAGACCTGTATTCTATGATATCACCTATAGGCGTTATCTAATAACTGACACAAATGAACATATTTCCACAGAGAAAGACACTCACAGATTTAGAAAACTATGCTCATCTAAAAGGAAAGGTGGAGTGAATGGATAAATTAAGATTAGTGTTACTATATGTATACAAACACATATTATATACATATCTCAAAAATACCGACCATACAGCAAGGAAGTCTGCGGAACCCTCTGTAATATTTTACATGGGAAGAGGATCTGTACTTGAATAGACATATATAATGTACAGATGAACCAGATTGTTTACACCTAGGAGAAACAATATTCTAAGCTTTACCCCAATTAAAAAAAAATTTAAAACCAAGAAGAAATAATGAGACATAAACTTATGGGGGTTTCTCCATGCACATTCCAATGTAATTTACAACCTAGGAACACGACTTCCAGAAAGGCTCTGCTGCCCTAGTAACCAGATTTGGGAATGGAGAAATGCTGCCTCCTTTAGGCCACTTCCCACAACAGCAGCTTTAAACACATTGTAAAGGTCACTAAATATTCACCAAACTTGCAGTTCGGGAAATGACACCTGCTCTCTAAAAAAAGTCTGAGGTGGAAAATCGACCAAAAAATTCAAAAGAGGGCAACCTTCCAAGAAGACAATATCAAGAGTTATAATGTACTCCCATTTGTTTCCTTTTTTTAACAGAAAAGAAAACGGCGGAGAAAAATGATGAGTTTTACGAATTTTCAAAGACATGCAAACCCAAATTACAAAACCCTATCAGCTCACAGCAGCCAGTAGGGGCATTGGCATAAATTCTGCAAACAATAAATGCTGAAGCGATTGTGGAGAAATGTGTACCCTCGATTCTAAAGGGGACGTAATAAGTGCCACTAATGAAAACACAAAGAAGGTGCTTTGAAAAGGGAAAAACGGTGCTACCAGTCAGTCAATCACACCCACTGCTGGGCCTATCACCTGAGAAAATGAGAATCAAAAAGTCACAGGCTGGCAATCCTGCACTCCAACAATATTTACCATAGCCAACACTTGGAAGCAATGAAAATGTCCATCAACCGAGGAATGCACAATGTAGAAGTGGTCCATGTACACAGTAGAAAATTACTCCAATAAAAAATAAAAATTACATGTAAAAATCCAACAAAAATAAGGAGACATCAGCTTGTGTGGGTTTCTCCAGGCACACTCCACTCTAATTTTTAACCGAGAAACACCACAAGCCGCAAGGGCTTTTCCCCATTTACCAGGGTGGGGAAAATAGAAAGGCTGCTGCCCTCTGGCAGTTACCTGCAAAAGCAGCTTTAAAGCCTGTGCTAATGGTCATTTCATAGGAACAAGTACTGCAGAACTGTAAATGAAAACTGCCCTCAAAATGTCTTGAGGGAGGTAATGGCCAAAACATTTCAAAATGTGACACATACTTTAAGAGAACACTTTGAAGAACTAAGGGGTAATCACAGCTTGAAAAATAAATAGGACATGCCTTAAAGCTCAATTTCAACGGATTTTGAGGCACATGCGAATTCAACCACAAAGAGGTATCAGCTCACAATTGCCAGAGTAACCATCAGCAAGAAAACTACAAACAATAAATGCTGAAGGTGTTGTGGAGAAATGTATACCCTCAACTTCAAGTGGGACGTAAGTTGGAAAGGGCCACAGATGAGAACAGAAAGGAGGTGCCTTAAAAAGGTAAACATTGAGCTACCATATGACCTAGCAGGCCCACTCCTCGACCTATAATCTAAGAAGACAGAATTGGAAAGACACAGGCAGGCAAATCTGCATTGCACAGTATCACAATAGCCAAGATATGGAAGTAACCAAAAAGTCCACCAACAGATGGGTGGACACAGAAGAACTCCTCCATGTACAGATGGAATATTCGCTACTGAAAAAAATGAAACAATGCCATTTGCAGCACCATAGATGAGTCTAGACGTAATCACGCCCCCTGTAGTAAGTGAGAAAGCAAAAGACACATATCCTATCATATCACTTTTAGGAGTTACTTAAAAATTGATACCAATGAAGATATTTCCACAGAGAAAGGCAATCACAGATTCATTAAAAAAACTTAGGCTCACCAAAAAGAAAGGGATGAGGATTGGATACATTACCATATTGGGGTTAACAGAGATATACAAACCATGTGAAATATATAATCACCAAAGGCGTACGGAAGACCAGGAGAAGACTACTCAACATTCTGTCATAACCTAAATGGGAAAAGGATGCGAGGAAGAGTAGATACACATATATGTGTGAAAGAACCACATCTTGCACACCAAGAAGAAACAAACCATTGTAATCAAATTTGCTGGGATAAAAAATAAAAAGTAAATTACAAATATGAACAAGAAGTAATGAGACATAAACTTAAAGGGCTTTTTCCTGGCACATTCCATTTTAATTTACAACCTAGAACACCACTTCCATTAAGGCTCTGTTTCCCTAGTAACCAAATTTGGTAAAGGAGAAATGCTGCCACCTTGTGGCCGTTTCCTGCAAGAGCAGCATTAAAGTCACAGCTAATGGTCACTTAACATTCACAAAGACTCAGGGCTGTAAAGGACACCTGCCCTAAAATATTGTGCTGAAGTAGGGAATGGACAAAAAAATTCAAAACAGGCAAATGTTTCAAGAAGAGATTATGAAGAGTTAAGTTTTACTCACACTCTTTTTTTAAAAAAAAAGGAACATGGATAAAAGCTCAACCTCAGGGAGTGTTAGACGCATGCAATCTAATCTACAAAAAGTTTCAACTTACACCAGTCGACTGACCATCAGCAAAAAGTCTACAAAAAATAAATGCTGAAGGGGTTTTACAGAACTGTGTACCCTCAACCTGCTGGTGAGACGTAAAACGGTAACAGCCAATAATGAGAATCGAAAGGAGCTGTGTTTAAAAGTAAAAATGGAGGTATCATTCAACCCAGCAGGCGCACCATTGGACCTCTCACCTGAGAAGACAAGAATGGAGAAGACACAGGCCGCAAAAGCTGCAGTGCAGCCTTATTCACAATAGCCAAGACAGTGAAGCAACCAAAATGTCCACCAACAGGTGAATGGATAAAGAAGAAGTGGTCCATGTACACAACGGAATATTAGCCATGGAAAACAATGAACCATTTCTCTCTGAGGCACCACAAATGAGTCTGGAGATAATCACGAAACATGAGGTAAGTCCAAAAGCAAAAGACCTATATTCTATGATATCACTTATAGGCGTTATCTAATAACTGACACAAATGAACATATTTCCACAGAGAAAGACACTCACAGACTTAGAAAACAAACTATGCTCATCTAAAAGGAAAGGTGGAGTGAATGGATAAATTAAGATTAGTGTTACTATATGTATACAAACACATATTATATACATATCTCAAAAAGACCGACCATATAGCAAGGGAGGTCTGCGGAACATTCTGTAACATTTTACATGGGAAGAGGATCTGTACTTGAATAGACATATATAATCTACAAATGAACCAGATTGTGTACACCTAGGACAAACAATATTCTAAGCTTTACCACAATTAAAAAAATTTTTAAAACCAAGAAGAAATAATGAGACATAAACTTATGGGGGTTTCTCCATGCACATTCCAATGTAATTTACAACCTAGGAACACGACTTCCAGAAAGGCTCTGCTGCTCTAGAAACCAGATTTGGAAATGGAGAAATGCTGCCTGCTTGAGGCCACTTCCCACAACAGCAGCTTTAAACCCATTTCTAAAGGTCAATAAATATTCACCAAACTTGCAGTTCGGGAAATGACACCTGCTCTCTAAAAAAACTCTGGGGTGGAAAATCGACCAAAAAATTCAAAAGAGGGCAACCTTCTAAGAAGACAGTTTCCAGAGTTATAATGCACTCCCATTTGTTTCCTTTTTGTAACAGAAAAGAAAACGGCGGAGAAAAATAATGAGTTTTACGAATTTTCAAATACATGCAAACCCAAATTACAAAAACCTATCAGCTCACAGCAGCCAGTAGGGCCATTAGCATAAATGCTGCAAACAATAAATGCTGAAGCGATTGTGGAGAAATGCGTACCCTCGATTCTAAGGGGGACGTGGTAAGAGCCACTAATGAAAACACAAAGGAGGTGCTTTGAAAAGGGAAACACGGTGCTACCAGTCAATGAATCACACACACTGCTGGGCCTATCACCTGAGAAAATGAGAATCAAAAAGTCACAGGCTGGCAATTCTGCACTCCAACAATATTTACCATAGCCAAGACTTGGAAGAAATGAAAATGTCCATCAACCGAGGAATGCACAAAGTAGAAGTGGTCCACGTACACAGTGGAAAATTACTCCAATAAAAAATAAAAATTACATTTAAAAATCCAACAAAAATAAGGAGACATCAGCTTGTGTGGGTTTGTCCAGGCACACTCCACTCTAATTTTTAACTGAGAAACACCACAGGCCGCAAGGGCTTTTCCCTAGTTACCAGGGTGGGGAACATAGAAAGGCTGCTGCCCTCTGGCAGTTACCTGCAAAAGCAGCTTTAAAGCCCGTGCTAATGGTCATTTCATAGGAACAAGTACTGCAGAACTGTAAATGAAACTTGCCCTCAAAATGTCTTGAGGGAGGTAATGGCCAAAATATTTCAAATGGTGACACATACTTTAAGAAAACACTTTGAAGAAATAAGCTCTAATCATAGCTGGAAAAATAAAAAGGACATGTCTAAAAGCTCAATTTCAACGCATTATGAGACACATGCAAATTCAACCACAAAGAGGTATCAGCTCACACCACTCAGAATAACCATCAGCAAAAACTGCAAAGAATAAATGCTGAAGGTGCTGGGAAGAAATGCATACCCTCAACTTTATGTGGGACGTAACCTGGAAAGAGCCACTAAAGAGAACAGAATAGAGGTGCCTTTAAAAGGTAAACATTGAGCTACCATAGGATCCAGCAGACCTATTCCTGGACCTATAAACTAAGAAGACAGAATTGGAAGGACACAGGTATGCAAATCTGCATTGCATAGTATTACAATAGCCAAGATACGGAAGTAACCAAAAAGTCCACCGACAGATGGGCGGACAAAGAAGAACTGCTACCTGTACAGATGGAATATGAGCTAGTGAAAAAATGAAACAATGCCATTTGCAGCACCATAGATGAGTCTAGACGTAATCACGCCACCTGTAGTAAGTGAGAAAGCAAAAGACACATATCCTATCATATCACTTTTAGGAGTTACTTAAAAATCGGTACCAATGAAGATATTTCCACAGAGAGAGGCAATCGCAGATTCATTAAAAAACTTATGGTTCACCAAATAGAAAGGGATGAGGATTGGATACATTACCATATTGGGGTTAACAGAGATATACAAACCATGTGAAATATATAACCACCAAAGACGTACGGAAGACCAGGAGAAGACTACTCAACATTGTGCCATAACCTACATGGGAAAAGGATGCGAGGAAAAATAGATACCTGTATATGTGTGAAAGAACCACATCTTGCACACCTAGAGCAAACAAACCATTGTAATCAAATTTGCTGGGATAAAAAATAAAAAAGTAAATTACAAATATGAACAAGAAGTAATGAGACATAAACTTAAAGGGCTTTTTCCTGGCATATTCCATTCTAATATACAACCTAGAACACCATTTCCATTAAGGCTCTGTTTCCCTAGTAACCAAATTTGGTAAAGGAGAAATGCTGCCACCTTGTGGCCGTTTCCTGCAAGAGCAGCTTTAAAGTCACAGCTAATGGTCACTTAACATTCACAAGGACTCAGGGCTGTAAAGGACACCTGCCCTAAAAAATTGAGCTGAAGTAGGGAATGGACAAAAAAATTCAAAACAGGCAAATGTTTCAAGAAGAGATTATGAAGACTTAAGTTTTACTCACACACTTTTAAAAAAAAAGGAAAATGGATAAAAGCTCAACCTCAGGGTGTGTTAGACGCATGCAATCTAATCTACAAAAAGTTTCAACTTACATCAGTCGAATGACCATCAGCAAAAAGTATATAAACAATAAATGCTGAAGGGGTTTTAGAGAACTGTGTACCCTCTACCTGCTGGTGAGACGTAAAACGGTAACAGCCAATAATGAGAATCGAAAGGAGCTGTGTTTAAAAGTAAAAATGGAGGTATCATTCAACCCAGCAGGCGCACCATTGGACCTCTCACCTGAGAAGACAAGAATGGAGAAGACACAGGCCGCAAAAGCTGCAGTGCAGCCTTATTCACAATAGCCAAGACAGTGAAGCAACCAAAATGTCCACCAACAGGTGAATGGATAAAGAAGAAGTGGTCCATGTACACAATGGAATATTAGCCATGGAAGACAATGAACCACTGCTCTTTGACGCACCACAAATGAGTCTGGAGATAATCACGAAACATGAAGTAACTCGGAAAGCAAAAGACCTGTATTCTATGATATCACCTATAGGCGTTATCTAATAACTGACACAAATGAACATATTTCCACAGAGAAAGACACTCACAGATTTAGAAAACTATGCTCATCTAAAAGGAAAGGTGGAGTGAATGGATAAATTAAGATTAGTGTTACTATATGTATACAAACACATATTATATACATATCTCAAAAATACCGACCATACAGCAAGGAAGTCTGCGGAACCCTCTGTAATATTTTACATGGGAAGAGGATCTGTACTTGAATAGACATATATAATGTACAGATGAACCAGATTGTTTACACCTAGGAGAAACAATATTCTAAGCTTTACCCCAATTAAAAAAAAATTTAAAACCAAGAAGAAATAATGAGACATAAACTTATGGGGGTTTCTCCATGCACATTCCAATGTAATTTACAACCTAGGAACACGACTTCCAGAAAGGCTCTGCTGCCCTAGTAACCAGATTTGGGAATGGAGAAATGCTGCCTCCTTTAGGCCACTTCCCACAACAGCAGCTTTAAACACATTGTAAAGGTCACTAAATATTCACCAAACTTGCAGTTCGGGAAATGACACCTGCTCTCTAAAAAAAGTCTGAGGTGGAAAATCGACCAAAAAATTCAAAAGAGGGCAACCTTCCAAGAAGACAATATCAAGAGTTATAATGTACTCCCATTTGTTTCCTTTTTTTAACAGAAAAGAAAACGGCGGAGAAAAATGATGAGTTTTACGAATTTTCAAAGACATGCAAACCCAAATTACAAAACCCTATCAGCTCACAGCAGCCAGTAGGGGCATTGGCATAAATTCTGCAAACAATAAATGCTGAAGCGATTGTGGAGAAATGTGTACCCTCGATTCTAAAGGGGACGTAATAAGTGCCACTAATGAAAACACAAAGAAGGTGCTTTGAAAAGGGAAAAACGGTGCTACCAGTCAGTCAATCACACCCACTGCTGGGCCTATCACCTGAGAAAATGAGAATCAAAAAGTCACAGGCTGGCAATCCTGCACTCCAACAATATTTACCATAGCCAACACTTGGAAGCAATGAAAATGTCCATCAACCGAGGAATGCACAATGTAGAAGTGGTCCATGTACACAGTAGAAAATTACTCCAATAAAAAATAAAAATTACATGTAAAAATCCAACAAAAATAAGGAGACATCAGCTTGTGTGGGTTTCTCCAGGCACACTCCACTCTAATTTTTAACCGAGAAACACCACAAGCCGCAAGGGCTTTTCCCCATTTACCAGGGTGGGGAAAATAGAAAGGCTGCTGCCCTCTGGCAGTTACCTGCAAAAGCAGCTTTAAAGCCTGTGCTAATGGTCATTTCATAGGAACAAGTACTGCAGAACTGTAAATGAAAACTGCCCTCAAAATGTCTTGAGGGAGGTAATGGCCAAAACATTTCAAAATGTGACACATACTTTAAGAGAACACTTTGAAGAACTAAGGGGTAATCACAGCTTGAAAAATAAATAGGACATGCCTTAAAGCTCAATTTCAACGGATTTTGAGGCACATGCGAATTCAACCACAAAGAGGTATCAGCTCACAATTGCCAGAGTAACCATCAGCAAGAAAACTACAAACAATAAATGCTGAAGGTGTTGTGGAGAAATGTATACCCTCAACTTCAAGTGGGACGTAAGTTGGAAAGGGCCACAGATGAGAACAGAAAGGAGGTGCCTTAAAAAGGTAAACATTGAGCTACCATATGACCTAGCAGGCCCACTCCTCGACCTATAATCTAAGAAGACAGAATTGGAAAGACACAGGCAGGCAAATCTGCATTGCACAGTATCACAATAGCCAAGATATGGAAGTAACCAAAAAGTCCACCAACAGATGGGTGGACACAGAAGAACTCCTCCATGTACAGATGGAATATTCGCTACTGAAAAAAATGAAACAATGCCATTTGCAGCACCATAGATGAGTCTAGACGTAATCACGCCCCCTGTAGTAAGTGAGAAAGCAAAAGACACATATCCTATCATATCACTTTTAGGAGTTACTTAAAAATTGATACCAATGAAGATATTTCCACAGAGAAAGGCAATCACAGATTCATTAAAAAAACTTAGGCTCACCAAAAAGAAAGGGATGAGGATTGGATACATTACCATATTGGGGTTAACAGAGATATACAAACCATGTGAAATATATAATCACCAAAGGCGTACGGAAGACCAGGAGAAGACTACTCAACATTCTGTCATAACCTAAATGGGAAAAGGATGCGAGGAAGAGTAGATACACATATATGTGTGAAAGAACCACATCTTGCACACCAAGAAGAAACAAACCATTGTAATCAAATTTGCTGGGATAAAAAATAAAAAGTAAATTACAAATATGAACAAGAAGTAATGAGACATAAACTTAAAGGGCTTTTTCCTGGCACATTCCATTTTAATTTACAACCTAGAACACCACTTCCATTAAGGCTCTGTTTCCCTAGTAACCAAATTTGGTAAAGGAGAAATGCTGCCACCTTGTGGCCGTTTCCTGCAAGAGCAGCATTAAAGTCACAGCTAATGGTCACTTAACATTCACAAAGACTCAGGGCTGTAAAGGACACCTGCCCTAAAATATTGTGCTGAAGTAGGGAATGGACAAAAAAATTCAAAACAGGCAAATGTTTCAAGAAGAGATTATGAAGAGTTAAGTTTTACTCACACTCTTTTTTTAAAAAAAAAGGAACATGGATAAAAGCTCAACCTCAGGGAGTGTTAGACGCATGCAATCTAATCTACAAAAAGTTTCAACTTACACCAGTCGACTGACCATCAGCAAAAAGTCTACAAAAAATAAATGCTGAAGGGGTTTTACAGAACTGTGTACCCTCAACCTGCTGGTGAGACGTAAAACGGTAACAGCCAATAATGAGAATCGAAAGGAGCTGTGTTTAAAAGTAAAAATGGAGGTATCATTCAACCCAGCAGGCGCACCATTGGACCTCTCACCTGAGAAGACAAGAATGGAGAAGACACAGGCCGCAAAAGCTGCAGTGCAGCCTTATTCACAATAGCCAAGACAGTGAAGCAACCAAAATGTCCACCAACAGGTGAATGGATAAAGAAGAAGTGGTCCATGTACACAACGGAATATTAGCCATGGAAAACAATGAACCATTTCTCTCTGAGGCACCACAAATGAGTCTGGAGATAATCACGAAACATGAGGTAAGTCCAAAAGCAAAAGACCTATATTCTATGATATCACTTATAGGCGTTATCTAATAACTGACACAAATGAACATATTTCCACAGAGAAAGACACTCACAGACTTAGAAAACAAACTATGCTCATCTAAAAGGAAAGGTGGAGTGAATGGATAAATTAAGATTAGTGTTACTATATGTATACAAACACATATTATATACATATCTCAAAAAGACCGACCATATAGCAAGGGAGGTCTGCGGAACATTCTGTAACATTTTACATGGGAAGAGGATCTGTACTTGAATAGACATATATAATCTACAAATGAACCAGATTGTGTACACCTAGGACAAACAATATTCTAAGCTTTACCACAATTAAAAAAATTTTTAAAACCAAGAAGAAATAATGAGACATAAACTTATGGGGGTTTCTCCATGCACATTCCAATGTAATTTACAACCTAGGAACACGACTTCCAGAAAGGCTCTGCTGCTCTAGAAACCAGATTTGGAAATGGAGAAATGCTGCCTGCTTGAGGCCACTTCCCACAACAGCAGCTTTAAACCCATTTCTAAAGGTCAATAAATATTCACCAAACTTGCAGTTCGGGAAATGACACCTGCTCTCTAAAAAAACTCTGGGGTGGAAAATCGACCAAAAAATTCAAAAGAGGGCAACCTTCTAAGAAGACAGTTTCCAGAGTTATAATGCACTCCCATTTGTTTCCTTTTTGTAACAGAAAAGAAAACGGCGGAGAAAAATAATGAGTTTTACGAATTTTCAAATACATGCAAACCCAAATTACAAAAACCTATCAGCTCACAGCAGCCAGTAGGGCCATTAGCATAAATGCTGCAAACAATAAATGCTGAAGCGATTGTGGAGAAATGCGTACCCTCGATTCTAAGGGGGACGTGGTAAGAGCCACTAATGAAAACACAAAGGAGGTGCTTTGAAAAGGGAAACACGGTGCTACCAGTCAATGAATCACACACACTGCTGGGCCTATCACCTGAGAAAATGAGAATCAAAAAGTCACAGGCTGGCAATTCTGCACTCCAACAATATTTACCATAGCCAAGACTTGGAAGAAATGAAAATGTCCATCAACCGAGGAATGCACAAAGTAGAAGTGGTCCACGTACACAGTGGAAAATTACTCCAATAAAAAATAAAAATTACATTTAAAAATCCAACAAAAATAAGGAGACATCAGCTTGTGTGGGTTTGTCCAGGCACACTCCACTCTAATTTTTAACTGAGAAACACCACAGGCCGCAAGGGCTTTTCCCTAGTTACCAGGGTGGGGAACATAGAAAGGCTGCTGCCCTCTGGCAGTTACCTGCAAAAGCAGCTTTAAAGCCCGTGCTAATGGTCATTTCATAGGAACAAGTACTGCAGAACTGTAAATGAAACTTGCCCTCAAAATGTCTTGAGGGAGGTAATGGCCAAAATATTTCAAATGGTGACACATACTTTAAGAAAACACTTTGAAGAAATAAGCTCTAATCATAGCTGGAAAAATAAAAAGGACATGTCTAAAAGCTCAATTTCAACGCATTATGAGACACATGCAAATTCAACCACAAAGAGGTATCAGCTCACACCACTCAGAATAACCATCAGCAAAAACTGCAAAGAATAAATGCTGAAGGTGCTGGGAAGAAATGCATACCCTCAACTTTATGTGGGACGTAACCTGGAAAGAGCCACTAAAGAGAACAGAATAGAGGTGCCTTTAAAAGGTAAACATTGAGCTACCATAGGATCCAGCAGACCTATTCCTGGACCTATAAACTAAGAAGACAGAATTGGAAGGACACAGGTATGCAAATCTGCATTGCATAGTATTACAATAGCCAAGATACGGAAGTAACCAAAAAGTCCACCGACAGATGGGCGGACAAAGAAGAACTGCTACCTGTACAGATGGAATATGAGCTAGTGAAAAAATGAAACAATGCCATTTGCAGCACCATAGATGAGTCTAGACGTAATCACGCCACCTGTAGTAAGTGAGAAAGCAAAAGACACATATCCTATCATATCACTTTTAGGAGTTACTTAAAAATCGGTACCAATGAAGATATTTCCACAGAGAGAGGCAATCGCAGATTCATTAAAAAACTTATGGTTCACCAAATAGAAAGGGATGAGGATTGGATACATTACCATATTGGGGTTAACAGAGATATACAAACCATGTGAAATATATAACCACCAAAGACGTACGGAAGACCAGGAGAAGACTACTCAACATTGTGCCATAACCTACATGGGAAAAGGATGCGAGGAAAAATAGATACCTGTATATGTGTGAAAGAACCACATCTTGCACACCTAGAGCAAACAAACCATTGTAATCAAATTTGCTGGGATAAAAAATAAAAAAGTAAATTACAAATATGAACAAGAAGTAATGAGACATAAACTTAAAGGGCTTTTTCCTGGCATATTCCATTCTAATATACAACCTAGAACACCATTTCCATTAAGGCTCTGTTTCCCTAGTAACCAAATTTGGTAAAGGAGAAATGCTGCCACCTTGTGGCCGTTTCCTGCAAGAGCAGCTTTAAAGTCACAGCTAATGGTCACTTAACATTCACAAGGACTCAGGGCTGTAAAGGACACCTGCCCTAAAAAATTGAGCTGAAGTAGGGAATGGACAAAAAAATTCAAAACAGGCAAATGTTTCAAGAAGAGATTATGAAGACTTAAGTTTTACTCACACACTTTTAAAAAAAAAGGAAAATGGATAAAAGCTCAACCTCAGGGTGTGTTAGACGCATGCAATCTAATCTACAAAAAGTTTCAACTTACATCAGTCGAATGACCATCAGCAAAAAGTATATAAACAATAAATGCTGAAGGGGTTTTAGAGAACTGTGTACCCTCTACCTGCTGGTGAGACGTAAAACGGTAACAGCCAATAATGAGAATCGAAAGGAGCTGTGTTTAAAAGTAAAAATGGAGGTATCATTCAACCCAGCAGGCGCACCATTGGACCTCTCACCTGAGAAGACAAGAATGGAGAAGACACAGGCCGCAAAAGCTGCAGTGCAGCCTTATTCACAATAGCCAAGACAGTGAAGCAACCAAAATGTCCACCAACAGGTGAATGGATAAAGAAGAAGTGGTCCATGTACACAATGGAATATTAGCCATGGAAGACAATGAACCACTGCTCTTTGACGCACCACAAATGAGTCTGGAGATAATCACGAAACATGAAGTAACTCGGAAAGCAAAAGACCTGTATTCTATGATATCACCTATAGGCGTTATCTAATAACTGACACAAATGAACATATTTCCACAGAGAAAGACACTCACAGATTTAGAAAACTATGCTCATCTAAAAGGAAAGGTGGAGTGAATGGATAAATTAAGATTAGTGTTACTATATGTATACAAACACATATTATATACATATCTCAAAAATACCGACCATACAGCAAGGAAGTCTGCGGAACCCTCTGTAATATTTTACATGGGAAGAGGATCTGTACTTGAATAGACATATATAATGTACAGATGAACCAGATTGTTTACACCTAGGAGAAACAATATTCTAAGCTTTACCCGAATTAAAAAAAATTTAAAACCAAGAAGAAATAATGAGACATAAACTTATGGGGGTTTCTCCATGCACATTCCAATGTAATTTACAACCTAGGAACACGACTTCCAGAAAGGCTCTGCTGCCCTAGTAACCAGATTTGGGAATGGAGAAATGCTGCCTCCTTTAGGCCACTTCCCACAACAGCAGCTTTAAACACATTGTAAAGGTCACTAAATATTCACCAAACTTGCAGTTCGGGAAATGACACCTGCTCTCTAAAAAAAGTCTGAGGTGGAAAATCGACCAAAAAATTCAAAAGAGGGCAACCTTCCAAGAAGACAATATCAAGAGTTATAATGTACTCCCATTTGTTTCCTTTTTTTAACAGAAAAGAAAACGGCGGAGAAAAATGATGAGTTTTACGAATTTTCAAAGACATGCAAACCCAAATTACAAAACCCTATCAGCTCACAGCAGCCAGTAGGGGCATTGGCATAAATTCTGCAAACAATAAATGCTGAAGCGATTGTGGAGAAATGTGTACCCTCGATTCTAAAGGGGACGTAATAAGTGCCACTAATGAAAACACAAAGAAGGTGCTTTGAAAAGGGAAAAACGGTGCTACCAGTCAGTCAATCACACCCACTGCTGGGCCTATCACCTGAGAAAATGAGAATCAAAAAGTCACAGGCTGGCAATCCTGCACTCCAACAATATTTACCATAGCCAACACTTGGAAGCAATGAAAATGTCCATCAACCGAGGAATGCACAATGTAGAAGTGGTCCATGTACACAGTAGAAAATTACTCCAATAAAAAATAAAAATTACATGTAAAAATCCAACAAAAATAAGGAGACATCAGCTTGTGTGGGTTTCTCCAGGCACACTCCACTCTAATTTTTAACCGAGAAACACCACAAGCCGCAAGGGCTTTTCCCCATTTACCAGGGTGGGGAAAATAGAAAGGCTGCTGCCCTCTGGCAGTTACCTGCAAAAGCAGCTTTAAAGCCTGTGCTAATGGTCATTTCATAGGAACAAGTACTGCAGAACTGTAAATGAAAACTGCCCTCAAAATGTCTTGAGGGAGGTAATGGCCAAAACATTTCAAAATGTGACACATACTTTAAGAGAACACTTTGAAGAACTAAGGGGTAATCACAGCTTGAAAAATAAATAGGACATGCCTTAAAGCTCAATTTCAACGGATTTTGAGGCACATGCGAATTCAACCACAAAGAGGTATCAGCTCACAATTGCCAGAGTAACCATCAGCAAGAAAACTACAAACAATAAATGCTGAAGGTGTTGTGGAGAAATGTATACCCTCAACTTCAAGTGGGACGTAAGTTGGAAAGGGCCACAGATGAGAACAGAAAGGAGGTGCCTTAAAAAGGTAAACATTGAGCTACCATATGACCTAGCAGGCCCACTCCTCGACCTATAATCTAAGAAGACAGAATTGGAAAGACACAGGCAGGCAAATCTGCATTGCACAGTATCACAATAGCCAAGATATGGAAGTAACCAAAAAGTCCACCAACAGATGGGTGGACACAGAAGAACTCCTCCATGTACAGATGGAATATTCGCTACTGAAAAAAATGAAACAATGCCATTTGCAGCACCATAGATGAGTCTAGACGTAATCACGCCCCCTGTAGTAAGTGAGAAAGCAAAAGACACATATCCTATCATATCACTTTTAGGAGTTACTTAAAAATTGATACCAATGAAGATATTTCCACAGAGAAAGGCAATCACAGATTCATTAAAAAAACTTAGGCTCACCAAAAAGAAAGGGATGAGGATTGGATACATTACCATATTGGGGTTAACAGAGATATACAAACCATGTGAAATATATAATCACCAAAGGCGTACGGAAGACCAGGAGAAGACTACTCAACATTCTGTCATAACCTAAATGGGAAAAGGATGCGAGGAAGAGTAGATACACAAATATGTGTGAAAGAACCACATCTTGCACACCAAGAAGAAACAAACCATTGTAATCAAATTTGCTGGGATAAAAAATAAAAAGTAAATTACAAATATGAACAAGAAGTAATGAGACATAAACTTAAAGGGCTTTTTCCTGGCACATTCCATTTTAATTTACAACCTAGAACACCACTTCCATTAAGGCTCTGTTTCCCTAGTAACCAAATTTGGTAAAGGAGAAATGCTGCCACCTTGTGGCCGTTTCCTGCAAGAGCAGCTTTAAAGTCACAGCTAATGGTCACTTAACATTCACAAAGACTCAGGGCTGTAAAGGACACCTGCCCTAAAATATTGTGCTGAAGTAGGGAATGGACAAAAAAATTCAAAACAGGCAAATGTTTCAAGAAGAGATTATGAAGAGTTAAGTTTTACTCACACTCTTTTTTTAAAAAAAAAGGAACATGGATAAAAGCTCAACCTCAGGGAGTGTTAGACGCATGCAATCTAATCTACAAAAAGTTTCAACTTACACCAGTCGACTGACCATCAGCAAAAAGTCTACAAAAAATAAATGCTGAAGGGGTTTTACAGAACTGTGTACCCTCAACCTGCTGGTGAGACGTAAAACGGTAACAGCCAATAATGAGAACCGAAAGGAGCTCTGTTTAAAAGTAAAAATGTAGGTACCATTCAGTCCAGCAGGCGCACCATTGGACCTCTCACCTGAGAAGACAAGAATGGAGAAGACACAGGCCTCAAAAGCTGCAGTGCAGCCTTATTCACAATAGCCAAGACAGTGAAGCAACCAAAATGTCCACCAACAGGTGAATGGATAAAGAAGAAGTGGTCCATGTACACAATGGAATATTAGCCATGGAAGACAATGAAACATTGCTCTTTGACGCACCACAAATGAGTCTGGAGATAATCACGAAACATGAGGTAACTCGGAAAGCAAAAGACCTGTATTCTATGATATCACTTATAGGCGTTATCTAATAACTGACACAAATGAACATATTTCCACAGAGAAAGACACTCACAGATTTAGAAAACTATGCTCATCTAAAAGGAAAGGTGGAGTGAATGGATAAATTAAGATTAGTGTTACTATATGTATACAAACACATATTATATACATATCTCAAAAATACCGACCATACAGCAAGGAAGTCTGCGGAACCCTCTGTAATATTTTACATGGGAAGAGGATCTGTACTTGAATAGACATATATAATCTACAAATGAACCAGATTGTTTACACCTAGGACAAACAATATTCTAAGCTTTACCCCAATTAAAAAATTTTTTAAAACCAAGAAGAAATAATGAGACATAAACTTATGGGGGTTTCTCCATGCACATTCCAATGTAATTTACAACCTAGGGACACGACTTCCAGAAAGGCTCTGCTGCCCTAGTAACCAGATTTGGGAATGGAGAAATGCTGCCTCCTTTAGGCCACTTCCCACAACAGCAGCTTTAAACGCATTGCTAAAGGTCACTAAATATTCACCAAACTTGCAGTTCGGGAAATGATACCTGCTCTCTAAAAAAAGTCTGAGGTGGAAAATCGACCAAAAAATTCAAAAGAGGGCAACCTTCCAAGAAGACAATATCAAGAGTTATAATGTACTCCCATTTGTTTCCTTTTTTTAACAGAAAAGAAAACGGCGGAGAAAAATGATGAGTTTTACGAATTTTCAAAGACATGCAAACACAAATTACAAAACCCTATCAGCTCACAGCAGCCAGTAGGGGCATTGGCATAAATTCTGCAAACAATAAATGCTGAAGCGATTGTGGAGAAATGTGTACCCTCGATTCTAAAGGGGACGTGGTAAGTGCCAGTAATGTAAACACAAAGAAGGTTCATTGAAAAGGGAAATACGGTGCTACCAGTCAGTCAATCACACCCACTGCTGGGCCTATCACCTGAGAAAATGAGAATCAAAAAGTCACAGGCTGGCAATCCTGCACTAAAACAATATTTACCATAGCCAACACTTGGAAGCAATGAAAATGTCCATCAACCGAGGAATGCACAAAGTAGAAGTGGTCCACGTACACAGTCGAAAATTACTCCAATAAAAAATAAACATTACATTTAAAAATCCAACAAAAATAAGGAGACATCAGCTTGTGTGGGTTTGTCCAGGCACACTCCACTCTAATTTATAACCGAGAAACCCCACAGGCCGCAAGGGCTTTTCCCTAGTTACCAGGGTAGGGAAAATAGAAAGGCTGCTGCCCTCTGGC
This sequence comes from Eschrichtius robustus, assembly GCF_028021215.1. Taxonomy (NCBI): domain Eukaryota; kingdom Metazoa; phylum Chordata; class Mammalia; order Artiodactyla; family Eschrichtiidae; genus Eschrichtius; species Eschrichtius robustus. Next base: position 27,524,298 of record NC_090830.1, on the reverse strand, counting down.
AGTTACCTGCAAAAGCAGTTTTAAAGCCTGTGCTAATGGTCATTTCATAGGAACAAGTACTGCAGAACTGTAAATGAAAACTGCTCTCAAAATGTCTTGAGGGAGGTAATGGCCAAAACATTTCAAAATGTGACACATACTTTAAGAGAACACTTTGAAGAACTAAGGGGTAATCACAGCTTGAAAAATAAAAAGGACATGCCTTAAAGCTCAATTTCAACGGATTTTGAGGCACATGCGAATTCAACCACAAAGAGGTATCAGCTCACAATTGCCAGAGTAACCGTCAGCAAGAAAACTACAAACAATAAATGCTGAAGGTGTTGTGGAGAAATGTATACCCTCAACTTCAAGTGGGACGTAAGCTGGAAAGGGTCACAGATGAGAACAGAAAGGAGGTGCCTTAAAAAGGTAAACATTGAGCTACCATATGACCTAGCAGGCCCACTCCTCGACCTATAATCTAAGAAGACAGAATTGGAAAGACACAGGCAGGCAAATCTGCATTGCACAGTATCACAATAGCCAAGATATGGAAGTAACCAAAAAGTCCACCAACAGATGGGTGGACACAGAAGAACTCCTCCATGTACAGATGGAATATTCGCTACTGAAAAAAATGAAACAATGCCATTTGCAGCACCATAGATGAGTCTAGACATAATCACGCCCCCTGTAGTAAGTGAGAAAGCAAAAGACACATATCCTATCATATCACTTTTAGGAGTTACTTAAAAATTGATACCAATGAAGATATTTCCACAGAGAAAGGCAATCACAGATTCATTAAAAAAACTTAGGTTCACCAAATAGAAAGGTATGAGGATTGGATACATTACCATATTGGGGTTAACAGAGATATACAAACCATGTGAAATATATAATCACCAAAGGCGTACGGAAGACCAGGAGAAGACTACTCAACATTCTGTCATAACCTAAATGGGAAAAGGATGCGAGGAAGAATAGATACACATATATGTGTGAAAGAACCACATCTTGCACACCAAGAAGAAACAAACCATTGTAATCAAATTTGCTGGGATAAAAAATAAAAAGTAAATTACAAATATGAACAAGAAGTAATGAGACATAAACTTAAAGGGCTTTTTCCTGGCATATTCCATTCTAATATACAACCTAGAACACCACTTCCATTAAGGCTCTGTTTCCCTAGTAACCAAATTTGGTAAAGGAGAAATGCTGCCACCTTGTGGCCGTTTCCTGCAAGAGCAGCTTTAAAGTCACAGCTAATGGTCACTTAACATTCACAAGGACTCAGGGCTGTAAGGCCACCTGCCCTAAAAAATTGTGCTGAAGTAGGGAATGGACAAAAAATTTCAAAACAGGCAAATGTTTCAAGAAGAGAATATGAAGAGATACGTTTTACTGACGCTCTTTTAAAAAAAAAGGAAAATGGATAAAAGCTCAACCTCAGGGAGTGTTAGACCCATGCAATCTAATCTACAAAAAGTTTTCAACTTACACCAATCGACTGACCATCAGCAAAAAGTCTACGAACAATAAATGCTGAAGGGGTTTTAGAGAACTGTGAACCCTCTACCTGCTGTTGAGACGTAAAAGGGTAACAGCCAATAATGAGAATAGAAAGGAGCTGTGTTTAAAAGTAAAAATGGAGGTACCATTCAATCCAGCAGGCACGCCATTGGACCTCTCACCTGAGAAGACAAGAATCGAGAAGACACAGGCCGCAAAAGCTGCAGTGCAGCCTTATTCACAATAGCCAAGACCGTGAAGCAATCAAAATATCCAACAAGTGGTGAATGGATAAAGAAGAAGTGGTCCATGTACACAATGGAATATTAGCCATGGAAAACAATGAACCATTGCTCTCTGAGGCACCACAAATGAGTCTGGAGATAATCACGAAACATGAGGTAAGTCCAAAAGCAAAAGACCTATATTCTATGATATCACTTATAGGCGTTATCTAATAACTGACACAAATGAACATATTTCCACAGAGAAAGACACTCACAGACTTAGAAAACAAACTATGCTCATCTAAAAGGAAAGGTGGAGTGAATGGATAAATTAAGATTAGTGTTACTATATGTATACAAACACATATTATATACATATCTCAAAAAGACCGACCATATAGCAAGGGAGGTCTGCGGAACATTCTGTAACATTTTACATGGGAAGAGGATCTGCACTTGAATAGACATATATAATCTACAAATGAACCAGATTGTGTACACCTAGGACAAACAATATTCAAAGCTTTACCACAATTAAAAAAAAATTTTAAAACCAAGAAGAAATAATGAGACATAAACTTATGGGGGTTTCTCCATGCACATTCCAATGTAATTTACAACCTAGGAACACGACTTCCAGAAAGGCTCTGCTGCCCTAGAAACCAGATTTGGGAATGGAGAAATGCTGCCTGCTTGAGGCCACTTCCCACAACAGCAGCTTTAAACCCATTTCTAAAGGTCAATAAATATTCACCAAACTTGCAGTTCGGGAAATGACACCTGCTCTCTAAAAAAACTCTGGGGTGGAAAATCGACCAAAAAATTCAAAAGAGGGCAACCTTCTAAGAAGACAATTTGAAGAGTTATAATGTACTCCCATTTGTTTCCTTTTTGTAACAGAAAAGAAAACGGCGGAGAAAAATAATGAGTTTTACGAATTTTCAAATACATGCAAACCCAAATTACAAAAACCTATCAGCTCACAGCAGCCAGTAGGGCCATTAGCATAAATGCTGCAAACAATAAATGCTGAAGCGATTGTGGAGAAATGCGTACCCTCGATTCTAAGGGGGACGTGGTAAGAGCCACTAATGAAAACACAAAGGAGGTGCTTTGAAAAGGGAAACAAGGTGCTACCAGTCAATGAATCACACACACTGCTGGGCCTATCACCTGAGAAAATGAGAATCAAAAAGTCACAGGCTGGCAATTCTGCACTCCAACAATATTTACCATAGTCAACACTTGGAAGAAATGAAAATGTCCATCAACCGAGGAATGCACAAAGTAGAAGTGGTCCACGTACACAGTGGAAAATTACTCCAATAAAAAATAAAAATTACATTTAAAAATCCAACAAAAGTAAGGAGACATCAGCTTGTGTGGGTTTCTCCAGGCACACTCCACTCTAATTTTTAACCGAGAAACACCACAGGCCGCAAGGGCTTTTCCCTAGTTACCAGGGTGGGGAACATAGAAAGGCTGCTGCCCTCTGGCAGTTACCTGAAAAAGCAGCTTTAAAGCCCGTGCTAATGGTCATTTCATAGGAACAAGTACTGCAGAACTGTAAATGAAACTTGCCCTCAAAATGTCTTGAGGGAGGTAATGGCCAAAATATTTCAAATGGTGACACATACTTTAAGAAAACACTATGAAGAAATAAGCTCTAATCATTGCTGGAAAAATAAAAAGGACATGTCTAAAAGCCCAATTTCAACGCATTATGAGACACATGCAAATTCAACCACAAAGAGGTATCAGCTCACACCACTCAGAATAACCATCAGCAAAAACTACAAAGAATAAATGCTGAAGGTGCTGGGAAGAAATGCATACCCTCAACTTTATGTGGGACGTAACCTGGAAAGAGCCACTAAAGAGAACAGAATAGAGGTGCCTTTAAAAGGTAAACATTGAGCTACCATAGGATCCAGCAGACCTATTCCTGAACCTATAAACTAAGAAGACAGAATTGGAAGGACACAGGTATGCAAATCTGCATTGCATAGTATTACAATAGCCAAGATACGGAAGTAACCAAAAAGTCCACCGACAGATGGGCGGACAAAGAAGAACTGCTACCTGTACAGATGGAATATGAGCTAGTGAAAAAATGAAACAATGCCATTTGCAGCACCATAGATGAGTCTAGACGTAATCACGCCACCTGTAGTAAGTGAGAAAGCAAAAGACACATATCCTATCATATCACTTTTAGGAGTTACTTAAAAATTGATACCAATGAAGATATTTCCACAGAGAGAGGCAATCGCAGATTCATTTAAAAACTTATGGTTCACCAAATAGAAAGGGATGAGGATTGGATACATTACCATATTGGGGTTAACAGAGATATACAAACCATGTGAAATATATAACCACCAAAGACGTACGGAAGACCAGGAGAAGACTACTCAACATTGTGCCATAACCTACATGGGAAAAGGATGCGAGGAAAAATAGATACCTGTATATGTGTGAAAGAACCACATCTTGCACACCTAGAGCAAACAAACCATTGTAATCAAATTTGCTGGGATAAAAAATAAAAAGTAAATTACAAATATGAACAAGAAGTAATGACACATAAACTTAAAGGGCTTTTTCCTGGCATATTCCATTCTAATATACAACCTAGAACACCACTTCCATTAAGGCTCTGTTTCCCTAGTAACCAAATTTGGTAAAGGAGAAATGCTGCCACCTTGTGGCCGTTTCCTGCAAGAGCAGCTTTAAACTCACAGCTAATGGTCACTTAACATTCACAAGGACTCAGGGCTGTAAAGGACACCTGCCCTAAAAAATTGAGCTGAAGTAGGGAATGGACAAAAAAATTCAAAACAGGCAAATGTTTCAAGAAGAGATTATGAAGACTTAAGTTTTACTCACACACTTTTAAAAAAAAAGGAAAATGGATAAAAGCTCAACCTCAGGGAGTGTTAGACGCATGCAATCTAATCTACAAAAAGTTTCAACTTACATCAGTCGAATGACCATCAGCAAAAAGTCTATAAACAATAAATGCTGAAGGGGTTTTAGAGAACTGTGTACCCTCTACCTGCTGGTGAGACGTAAAACGGTAACAGCCAATAATGAGAACCAAAAGGAGCTGTGTTTAAAAGTAAAAATGGAGGTATCATTCAATCCAGCAGGCGCACCATTGGACCTCTCACCTGAGAAGACAAGAATGGAGAAGACACAGGCCGCAAAAGCTGCAGTGCAGCCTTATTCACAATAGCCAAAACAGTGAAGCAACCAAAATGTCCACCAACAGGTGAATGGATAAAGAAGAAGTGGTCCATGTACACAATGGAATATTAGCCATGCAAGACAATGAACCATTGCTCTTTGACGCACCACAAATGAGTCTGGAGATAATCACGAAACATGAGGTAACTCGGAAAGCAAAAGACCTGTATTCTATGATATCACCTATAGGCGTTATCTAATAACTGACACAAATGAACATATTTCCACAGAGAAAGACACTCACAGATTTAGAAAACTATGCTCATCTAAAAGGAAAGGTGGAGTGAATGGATAAATTAAGATTAGTGTTACTATATGTATACAAACACATATTATATACATATCTCAAAAATACCGACCATACAGCAAGGAAGTCTGCGGAACCCTCTGTAATATTTTACATGGGAAGAGGATCTGTACTTGAATAGACATATATAATGTACAGATGAACCAGATTGTTTACACCTAGGAGAAACAATATTCTAAGCTTTACCCCAATTAAAAAACAATTTAAAACCAAGAAGAAATAATGAGACATAAACTTATGGGGGTTTCTCCATGCACATTCCAATGTAATTTACAACCTAGGAACACGACTTCCAGAAAGGCTCTGCTGCCCTAGTAACCAGATTTGGGAATGGAGAAATGCTGCCTCCTTTAGGCCACTTCCCACAACAGCAGCTTTAAACACATTGCTAAAGTTCACTAAATATTCACCAAACTTGCAGTTCGGGAAATGACACCTGCTCTCTAAAAAAAGTCTGAGGTGGAAAATCGACCAAAAAATTCAAAAGAGGGCAACCTTCCAAGAAGACAATATCAAGAGTTATAATGTACTCCCATTTGTTTCCTTTTTTTAACAGAAAAGAAAACGGCGGAGAAAAATGATGAGTTTTACGAATTTTCAAAGACATGCAAACCCAAATTACAAAACCCTATCAGCTCACAGCAGCCAGTAGGGGCATTGGCATAAATTCTGCAAAGAATAAATGCTGAAGCGATTGTGGAGAAATGTGTACCCTCGATTCTAAAGGGGACGTAATAAGTGCCACTAATGAAAACACAAAGAAGGTGCTTTGAAAAGGGAAAAACGGTGCTACCAGTCAGTCAATCACACCCACTGCTGGGCCTATCACCTGAGAAAATGAGAATCAAAAAGTCACAGGCTGGCAATCCTGCACTCCAACAATATTTACCATAGCCAACACTTGGAAGCAATGAAAATGTCCATCAACCGAGGAATGCACAATGTAGAAGTGGTCCATGTACACAGTGGAAAATTCTCCAATAAAAAATAAAAATTACATGTAAAAATCCAACAAAAATAAGGAGACATCAGCTTGTGTGGGTTTCTCCAGGCACACTCCACTCTAATTTTTAACCGAGAAACACCACAAGCCGCAAGGGCTTTTCCCCATTTACCAGGGTGGGGAAAATAGAAAGGCTGCTGCCCTCTGGCAGTTACCTGCAAAAGCAGCTTTAAAGCCTGTGCTAATGGTCATTTCATAGGAACAAGTACTGCAGAACTGTAAATGAAACCTTCCCTCAAAATGTCTTGAGGGAGGTAATGGCCAAAACATTTCAAAATGTGACACATACTTTAAGAGAACACTTTGAAGAACTAAGGGGTAATCACAGTTGAAAAATAAAAAGGCCATGCCTTAAAGCTCAATTTCAACGGATTTTGAGGCACATGCGAATTCAACCACAAAGAGGTATCAGCTCACAATTGCCAGAGTAACCGTCAGCAAGAAAACTACAAACAATAAATGCTGAAGGTGTTGTGGAGAAATGTATAACCTCAACTTCAAGTGGGACGTAAGTTGGAAACGGCCACAGATGAGAACAGAAAGGAGGTGCCTTAAAAAGGTAAACATTGAGCTACCATATGACCTAGCAGGCCCACTCCTCGACCTATAATCTAAGAAGACAGAATTGGAAAGACACAGGCAGGCAAATCTGCATTGCACAGTATCACAATAGCCAAGATATGGAAGTAACCAAAAAGTCCACCAACAGATGGGTGGACACAGAAGAACTCCTCCATGTACAGATGGAATATTCGCTACTGAAAAAAATGAAACAATGCCATTTGCAGCACCATAGATGAGTCTAGACGTAATCACGCCCCCTGTAGTAAGTGAGAAAGCAAAAGACACATATCCTATCATATCACTTTTAGGAGTTAATTAAAAATTGATACCAATGAAGATATTTCCACAGAGAAAGGCAATCACAGATTCATTAAAAAAACTTAGGCTCACCAAAAAGAAAGGGATGAGGATTGGATACATTACCATATTGGGGTTAACAGAGATATACAAACCATGTGAAATATATAATCACCAAAGGCGTACGGAAGACCAGGAGAAGACTACTCAACATTCTGTCATAACCTAAATGGGAAAAGGATGCGAGGAAGAGTAGATACACATATATGTGTGAAAGAACCACATCTTGCACACCAAGAAGAAACAAACCATTGTAATCAAATTTGCTGGGATAAAAAATAAAAAGTATATTACAAATATGAACAAGAAGTAATGAGACATAAACTTAAAGGGCTTTTTCCTGGCACATTCCATTTTAATTTACAACCTAGAACACCACTTCCATCAAGGCTCTGTTTCCCTAGTAACCAAATTTGGTAAAGGAGAAATGCTGCCACCTTGTGGCCGTTTCCTGCAAGAGCAGCTTTAAAGTCACAGCTAATGGTCACTTAACATTCACAAGAACTCAAGGCTGTAAGGACACCTGCCCTAAAAAATTGTGCTGAAGTAGGGAATGGACAAAAAATTTCAAAACAGGCAAATGTTTCAAGAAGAGAATATGAAGAGTTACGTTTTACTGACGCTCTTTAAAAAAAAAAGGAAAATGGATAAAAGCTCCACCTCAGGGAGTGTTAGACCCATGCAATCTAATCTACAAAAAGTTTTCAACTTACACCAATCGACTGACCATCAGCAAAAAGTCTACGAACAATAAATGCTGAAGGGGTTTTAGAGAACTGTGAACCCTCTACCTGCTGTTGAGACGTAAAAGGGTAACAGCCAATAATGAGAATAGAAAGGAGCTGTGTTTAAAAGTAAAAATGGAGGTACCATTCAATCCAGCAGGCACGCCATTGGACCTCTCACCTGAGAAGACAAGAATCGAGAAGACACAGGCCGCAAAAGCTGCAGTGCAGCCTTATTCACAATAGCCAAGACCGTGAAGCAATCAAAATATCCAACAAGTGGTGAATGGATAAAGAAGAAGTGGTCCATGTACACAATGGAATATTAGCCATGGAAAACAATGAACCATTGCTCTCTGAGGCACCTCAAATGAGTCTGGAGATAATCACGAAACATGAGGTAAGTCCAAAAGCAAAAGACCTATATTCTATGATATCACTTATAGGCGTTATCTAATAACTGACACAAATGAACATATTTCCACAGAGAAAGACACTCACAGACTTAGAAAACAAACTATGCTCATCTAAAAGGAAAGGTGGAGTGAATGGATAAATTAAGATTAGTGTTACTACATGTATACAAACACATATTATATACATATCTCAAAAAGACCGACCATATAGCAAGGGAGGCCTGCGGAACATTCTGTAACATTTTACATGGGAAGAGGATCTGTACTTGAATAGACATATATAATCTACAAATGAACCAGATTGTGTACACCTAGGACAAACAATATTCTAAGCTTTACCACAATTAAAAAAATTTTTAAAACCAAGAAGAAATAATGAGACATAAACTTATGGGGGTTTCTCCATGCACATTCCAATGTAATTTACAACCTAGGAACACGACTTCCAGAAAGGCTCTGCTGCCCTAGAAACCAGATTTGGGAATGGAGAAATGCTGCCTGCTTGAGGCCACTTCCCACAACAGCAGCTTTAAACCCATTTCTAAAGGTCAATAAATATTCACCAAACTTGCAGTTCGGGAAATGACACCTGCTCTCTAAAAAAACTCTGGGGTGGAAAATCGACCAAAAAATTCAAAAGAGGGCAACCTTCTAAGAAGACAGTTTCCAGAGTTATAATGTACTCCCATTTGTTTCCTTTTTGTAACAGAAAAGAAAACGGCGGAGAAAAATAATGAGTTTTACGAATTTTCAAATACATGCAAACCCAAATTACAAAAACCTATCAGCTCACAGCAGCCAGTAGGGCCATTAGCATAAATGCTGCAAACAATAAATGCTGAAGCGATTGTGGAGAAATGCGTACCCTCGATTCTAAGGGGGACGTGGTAAGAGCCACTAATGAAAACACAAAGGAGGTGCTTTGAAAAGGGAAACACGGTGCTACCAGTCAATGAATCACACACACTGCTGGGCCTATCACCTGAGAAAATGAGAATCAAAAATTCACAGGCTGGCAATTCTGCACTCCAACAATATTTATCATAGCCAACACTTGGAAGAAATGAAAATGTCCATCAACCGAGGAATGCACAAAGTAGAAGTGGTCCACGTACACAGTGGAAAATTACTCCAATAAAAAATAAAAATTACATTTAAAAATCCAACAAAAATAAGGAGACATCAGCTTGTGTGCGTTTCTCCAGGCACACTACACTCTAATTTTTAACCGAGAAACACCACAGGCCGCAAGGGCTTTTCCCTAGTTACCAGGGTGGGGAACATAGAAAGGCTGCTGCCCTCTGGCAGTTACCTGCAAAAGCAGCTTTAAAGCCCGTGCTAATGGTCATTTCATAGGAACAAGTACTGCATAACTGTAAATGAAACTTGCCCTCAAAAGGTCTTGAGGGAGGTAATGGCCAAAATATTTCAAATGGTGACACATACTTTAAGAAAACACTTTGAAGAAATAAGCTCTAATCACAGATGGAAAAATAAAAAGGACATGCCTTAAAGCTCAATTTCAACGCATTATGAGACACATGCAAATTCAACCACAAAGAGGTATCAGCTCACAATTGCCAGAGTAACCGTCAGCAAGAAAACTACAAACAATAAATGCTGAAGGTGTTGTGGAGAAATGTATACCCTCAACTTCAAGTGGGACGTAAGTTGGAAAGGGTCACAGATGAGAACAGAAAGGAGGTGCCTTAAAAAGGTAAACATTGAGCTACCATATGACCTAGCAGGCCCATTCCTCGACCTATAATCTAAGAAGACAGAATTGGAAAGACACAGGCAGGCAAATCTGCATTGCACAGTATCACAATAGCCAAGATATGGAAGTAACCAAAAAGTCCACCAACAGATGGGTGGACACAGAAGAACTCCTCCATGTACAGATGGAATATTCGCTACTGAAAAAAATGAAACAATGCCATTTGCAGCACCATAGATGAGTCTAGACGTAATCACGCCCCCTGTAGTAAGTGAGAAAGCAAAAGACATATATCCTATCATATCACTTTTAGGAGTTACTTAAAAATTGATACCAATGAAGATATTTCCACAGAGAAAGGCAATCACAGATTCATTAAAAAAACTTAGGTTCACCAAATAGAAAGGGATGAGGATTGGATACATTCCCATATTGGGGTTAACAGAGATATACAAACCATGTGAAATATATAATCACCAAAGGCGTACGGAAGACCAGGAGAAGACTACTCAACATTCTGTCATAACCTAAATGGGAAAAGGATGCGAGGAAGAATAGATACACATATATGTGTGAAAGAACCACATCTTGCACACCAAGAAGAAACAAACCATTGTAATCAAATTTGCTGGGATAAAAAATAAAAAGTAAATTACAAATATGAACAAGAAGTAATGAGACATAAACTTAAAGGGCTTTTTCCTGGCATATTCCATTCTAATATACAACCTAGAACACCACTTCCATTAAGGCTCTGTTTCCCTAGTAACCAAATTTGGTAAAGGAGAAATGCTGCCACCTTGTGGCCGTTTCCTGCAAGAGCAGCTTTAAAGTCACAGCTAATGGTCACTTAACATTTACAAGGACTCAGGGCTGTAAAGGACACCTGCCCTAAAAAATTTAGCTGAAGTAGGGAATGGACAAAAAATTTCAAAACAGGCAAATGTTTCAAGAAGAGAATATGAAGAGTTACGTTTTACTGACGCTCTTTTAAAAAAAAAGGAAAATGGATAAAAGCTCAACCGCAGGGAGTGTTAGACGCATGCAATCTAATCTACAAAAAGTTTTCAACTTACACCAATCGACTGACCATCAGCAAAAAGTCTACGAACAATAAATGCTGAAGGGGTTTTAGAGAACTGTGAACCCTCTACCTGCTGTTGAGACGTAAAAGGGTAACAGCCAATAATGAGAATAGAAAGGAGCTGTGTTTAAAAGTAAAAATGGAGGTACCATTCAATCCAGCAGGCACACCATTGGACCTCTCACCTGAGAAGACAAGAATCGAGAAGACACAGACCGCAAAAGCTGCAGTGCAGCCTTATTCACAATAGCCAAGACCGTGAAGCAATCAAAATATCCAACAAGAGGTGAATGGATAAAGAAGAAGTGGTCCATGTACACAATGGAATATTAGCCATGGAAAACAATGAACCATTGCTCTCTGAGGCACCACAAATGAGTCTGGAGAAAATCACGAAACATGAGGTAAGTCCAAAAGCAAAAGACCTATATTCTATGATATCACTTATAGGCGTTATCTAATAACTGACACAAATGAACATATTTCCACAGAGAAAGACACTCACAGATTTAGAAAACTGTGCTCATCTAAAAGGAAAGGTGGAGTGAATGGATAAATTAAGATTAGTGTTACTATATGTATACAAACACATATTATATACATATCTCAAAAAGACCGACCATATAGCAAGGGAGGTCTGCGGAACATTCTGTAACATTTTACATGGGAAGAGGATCTGTACTTGAATAGACATATATAATCTACAAATGAACCAGATTGTTTACACCTAGGAGAAACAATATTCTAAGCTTTACCCCAATTAAAAAAAATTTTAAAACCAAGAAGAAATAATGAGGCATAAACTTATGGGGGTTTCTCCATGCACATTCCAATGTAATTTACAACCTAGGAACACGACTTCCAGAAAGGCTCTGCTGCCCTAGTAACCAGATTTGGGAATGGAGAAATGCTGCCTCCTTTAGGCCACTTCCCACAACAGCAGCTTTAAACACATTGCTAAAGGTCACTAAATATTCACCAAACTTGCAGTTCGGGAAATGACACCTGCTCTCTAAAAAAAGTCTGAGGTGGAAAATCGACAAAAAATTCAAAAGAGGGCAACCTTCCAAGAAGACAATATCAAGAGTTATAATGTACTCCCATTTGTTTCCTTTTTTTAACAGAAAAGAAAACGGCGGAGAAAAATGATGAGTTTTACGAATTTTCAAAGACATGCAAACCCAAATTACAAAACCCTATCAGCTCACAGCAGCCAGTAGGGGCATTGGCATAAATTCTGCAAAGAATAAATGCTGAAGCGATTGTGGAGAAATGTGTACCCTCGATTCTAAAGGGGACGTAATAAGTGCCACTAATGAAAACACAAAGAAGGTGCTTTGAAAAGGGAAAAACGTTGCTACCAGTCAGTCAATCACACCCACTGCTGGGCCTATCACCTGAGAAAATGAGAATCAAAAAGTCACAGGCTGGCAATCCTGCACTCCAACAATATTTACCATAGCCAACACTTGGAAGCAATGAAAATGTCCATCAACCGAGGAATGCACAATGTAGAAGTGGTCCATGTACACAGTGGAAAATTTTCCAATAAAAAATAAAAATTACATGTAAAAATCCAACAAAAATAAGGAGACATCAGCTTGTGTGGGTTTCTCCAGGCACACTCCACTCTAATTTTTAACCGAGAAACACCACAAGCCGCAAGGGCTTTTCCCCTTTTACCAGGGTGGGGAAAATAGAAAGGCTGCTGCCCTCTGGCAGTTACCTGCAAAAGCAGCTTTAAAGCCTGTGCTAATGGTCATTTCATAGGAACAAGTACTGCAGAACTGTAAATGAAACCTTCCCTCAAAATGTCTTGAGGGAGGTAATGGCCAAAACATTTCAAAATGTGACACATACTTTAAGAGAACACTTTGAAGAACTAAGGGGTAATCACAGCTTGAAAAATAAAAAGGACATGCCTTAAAGCTCAATTTCAACGGATTTTGAGGCACATGAGAATTCAACCACAAAGAGGTATCAGCTCACAATTGCCAGAGTAACCATCAGCAAGAAAACTACAAACAATAAATGCTGAAGGTGTTGTGGAGAAATGTATACCCTCAACTTCAAGTGGGACGTAAGTTGGAAAGGGCCACAGATGAGAACAGAAAGGAGGTGCCTTAAAAAGGTAAACATTGAGCTACCATATGACCTAGCAGGCCCACTCCTCGACCTATAATCTAAGAAGACAGAATTGGAAAGACACAGGCAGGCAAATCTGCATTGCACAGTATCACAATAGCCAAGATATGGAAGTAACCAAAAAGTCCACCAACAGATGGGTGGACACAGAAGAACTCCTCCATGTACAGATGGAATATTCGCTACTGAAAAAAATGAAACAATGCCATTTGCAGCACCATAGATGAGTCTAGACGTAATCACGCCCCCTGTAGTAAGTGAGAAAGCAAAAGACACATATCCTATCATATCACTTTTAGGAGTTACTTAAAAATTGATACCAATGAAGATATTTCCACAGAGAAAGGCAATCACAGATTCATTAAAAAAACTTAGGCTCACCAAAAAGAAAGGGATGAGGATTGGATACATTACCATATTGGGGTTAACAGAGATATACAAACCATGTGAAATATATAATCACCAAAGGCGTACGGAAGACCAGGAGAAGACTACTCAACATTCTGTCATAACCTAAATGGGAAAAGGATGCGAGGAAGAGTAGATACCCATATATGTGTGAAAGAACCACATCTTGCACAGCAAGAAGAAACAAACCATTGTAATCAAATTTGCTGGGATAAAAAATAAAAAGTATATTACAAATATGAACAAGAAGTAATGAGACATAAACTTAAAGGGCTTTTTCCTGGCACATTCCATTTTAATTTACAACCTAGAACACCACTTCCATTAAGGCTCTGTTTCCCTAGTAACCAAATTTGGTAAAGGAGAAATGCTGCCACCTTGTGGCCGTTTCCTGCAAGAGCAGCTTTAAAGTCACAGCTAATGGTGACTTAACATTCACAAGAACTCAAGGCTGTAAGGACACCTGCCCTAAAAAATTGTGCTGAAGTAGGGAATGGACAAAAAATTTCAAAACAGACAAATGTTTCAAGAAGAGAATATGAAGAGTTACGTTTTACTGACGCTCTTTAAAAAAAAAAGGAAAATGGATAAAAGCTCCACCTCAGGGAGTGTTAGACGCATGCAATCTAATCTACAAAAAGTTTTCAACTTACACCAATCGACTGACCATCAGCAAAAATCTACGAACAATAAATGCTGAAGGGGTTTTAGAGAACTGTGAACCCTCTACCTGCTGTTGAGACGTAAAAGGGTAACAGCCAATAATGAGAATAGAAAGGAGCTGTGTTTAAAAGTAAAAATGGAGGTACCATTCAATCCAGCAGGCACGCCATTGGACCTCTCACCTGAGAAGACAAGAATCGAGAAGACACAGGCCGCAAAAGCTGCAGTGCAGCCTTATTCACAATAGCCAAGACCGTGAAGCAATCAAAATATCCAACAAGTGGTGAATGGATAAAGAAGAAGTGGTCCATGTACACAATGGAATATTAGCCATGGAAAACAATGAACCATTGCTCTCTGAGGCACCACAAATGAGTCTGGAGATAATCACGAAACATGAGGTAAGTCCAAAAGCAAAAGACCTATATTCTATGATATCACTTATAGGCGTTATCTAATAACTGACACAAATGAACATATTTCCACAGAGAAAGACACTCACAGACTTAGAAAACAAACTATGCTCATCTAAAAGGAAAGGTGGAGTGAATGGATAAATTAAGATTAGTGTTACTATATGTATACAAACACATATTATATACATATCTCAAAAAGACCGACCATATAGCAAGGGAGGTCTGCGGAACATTCTGTAACATTTTACATGGGAAGAGGATCTGTACTTGAATAGACATATATAATCTACAAATGAACCAGATTGTGTACACCTAGGACAAACAATATTCTAAGCTTTACCACAATTAAAAAAATTTTTAAAACCAAGAAGAAATAATGAGACATAAACTTATGGGGGTTTCTCCATGCACATTCCAATGTAATTTACAACCTAGGAACACGACTTCCAGAAAGGCTCTGCTGCTCTAGAAACCAGATTTGGAAATGGAGAAATGCTGCCTGCTTGAGGCCACTTCCCACAACAGCAGCTTTAAACCCATTTCTAAAGGTCAATAAATATTCACCAAACTTGCAGTTCGGGAAATGACACCTGCTCTCTAAAAAAACTCTGGGGTGGAAAATCGACCAAAAAATTCAAAAGAGGGCAACCTTCTAAGAAGACAGTTTCCAGAGTTATAATGCACTCCCATTTGTTTCCTTTTTGTAACAGAAAAGAAAACGGCGGAGAAAAATAATGAGTTTTACGAATTTTCAAATACATGCAAACCCAAATTACAAAAACCTATCAGCTCACAGCAGCCAGTAGGGCCATTAGCATAAATGCTGCAAACAATAAATGCTGAAGCGATTGTGGAGAAATGCGTACCCTCGATTCTAAGGGGGACGTGGTAAGAGCCACTAATGAAAACACAAAGGAGGTGCTTTGAAAAGGGAAACACGGTGCTACCAGTCAATGAATCACACACACTGCTGGGCCTATCACCTGAGAAAATGAGAATCAAAAAGTCACAGGCTGGCAATTCTGCACTCCAACAATATTTACCATAGCCAAGACTTGGAAGAAATGAAAATGTCCATCAACCGAGGAATGCACAAAGTAGAAGTGGTCCACGTACACAGTGCAAAATTACTCCAATAAAAAATAAAAATTACATTTAAAAATCCAACAAAAATAAGGAGACATCAGCTTGTGTGGGTTTGTCCAGGCACACTCCACTCTAATTTTTAACCGAGAAACACCACAGGCCGCAAGGGCTTTTCCCTAGTTACCAGGGTGGGGAACATAGAAAGGCTGCTGCCCTCTGGCAGTTACCTGCAAAAGCAGCTTTAAAGCCCGTGCTAATGGTCATTTCATAGGAACAAGTACTGCAGAACTGTAAATGAAACTTGCCCTCAAAATGTCTTGAGGGAGGTAATGGCCAAAATATTTCAAATGGTGACACATACTTTAAGAAAACACTTTGAAGATATAAGCTCTAATCATAGCTGGAAAAATAAAAAGGACATGTCTAAAAGCTCAATTTCAACGCATTATGAGACACATGCAAATTCAACCACAAAGAGGTATCAGCTCACACCACTCAGAATAACCATCAGCAAAAACTGCAAAGAATAAATGCTGAAGGTGCTGGGAAGAAATGCATACCCTCAACTTTATGTGGGACGTAACCTGGAAAGAGCCACTAAAGAGAACAGAATAGAGGTGCCTTTAAAAGGTAAACATTGAGCTACCATAGGATCCAGCAGACCTATTCCTGGACCTATAAACTAAGAAGACAGAATTGGAAGGACACAGGTATGCAAATCTGCATTGCATAGTATTACAATAGCCAAGATACGGAAGTAACCAAAAAGTCCACCGACAGATGGGCGGACAAAGAAGAACTGCTACCTGTACAGATGGAATATGAGCTAGTGAAAAAATGAAACAATGCCATTTGCAGCACCATAGATGAGTCTAGACGTAATCACGCCACCTGTAGTAAGTGAGAAAGCAAAAGACACATATCCTATCATATCACTTTTAGGAGTTACTTAAAAATCGGTACCAATGAAGATATTTCCACAGAGAGAGGCAATCGCAGATTCATTAAAAAACTTATGGTTCACCAAATAGAAAGGGATGAGGATTGGATACATTACCATATTGGGGTTAACAGAGATATACAAACCATGTGAAATATATAACCACCAAAGACGTACGGAAGACCAGGAGAAGACTACTCAACATTGTGCCATAACCTACATGGGAAAAGGATGCGAGGAAAAATAGATACCTGTATATGTGTGAAAGAACCACATCTTGCACACCTAGAGCAAACAAACCATTGTAATCAAATTTGCTGGGATAAAAAATAAAAAAGTAAATTACAAATATGAACAAGAAGTAATGAGACATAAACTTAAAGGGCTTTTTCCTGGCATATTCCATTCTAATATACAACCTAGAACACCATTTCCATTAAGGCTCTGTTTCCCTAGTAACCAAATTTGGTAAAGGAGAAATGCTGCCACCTTGTGGCCGTTTCCTGCAAGAGCAGCTTTAAAGTCACAGCTAATGGTCACTTAACATTCACAAGGACTCAGGGCTGTAAAGGACACCTGCCCTAAAAAATTGAGCTGAAGTAGGGAATGGACAAAAAAATTCAAAACAGGCAAATGTTTCAAGAAGAGATTATGAAGACTTAAGTTTTACTCACACACTTTTAAAAAAAAAGGAAAATGGATAAAAGCTCAACCTCAGGGTGTGTTAGACGCATGCAATCTAATCTACAAAAAGTTTCAACTTACATCAGTCGAATGACCATCAGCAAAAAGTATATAAACAATAAATGCTGAAGGGGTTTTAGAGAACTGTGTACCCTCTACCTGCTGGTGAGACGTAAAACGGTAACAGCCAATAATGAGAATCGAAAGGAGCTGTGTTTAAAAGTAAAAATGGAGGTATCATTCAACCCAGCAGGCGCACCATTGGACCTCTCACCTGAGAAGACAAGAATGGAGAAGACACAGGCCGCAAAAGCTGCAGTGCAGCCTTATTCACAATAGCCAAGACAGTGAAGCAACCAAAATGTCCACCAACAGGTGAATGGATAAAGAAGAAGTGGTCCATGTACACAATGGAATATTAGCCATGGAAGACAATGAACCACTGCTCTTTGACGCACCACAAATGAGTCTGGAGATAATCACGAAACATGAAGTAACTCGGAAAGCAAAAGACCTGTATTCTATGATATCACCTATAGGCGTTATCTAATAACTGACACAAATGAACATATTTCCACAGAGAAAGACACTCACAGATTTAGAAAACTATGCTCATCTAAAAGGAAAGGTGGAGTGAATGGATAAATTAAGATTAGTGTTACTATATGTATACAAACACATATTATATACATATCTCAAAAATACCGACCATACAGCAAGGAAGTCTGCGGAACCCTCTGTAATATTTTACATGGGAAGAGGATCTGTACTTGAATAGACATATATAATGTACAGATGAACCAGATTGTTTACACCTAGGAGAAACAATATTCTAAGCTTTACCCCAATTAAAAAAAAATTTAAAACCAAGAAGAAATAATGAGACATAAACTTATGGGGGTTTCTCCATGCACATTCCAATGTAATTTACAACCTAGGAACACGACTTCCAGAAAGGCTCTGCTGCCCTAGTAACCAGATTTGGGAATGGAGAAATGCTGCCTCCTTTAGGCCACTTCCCACAACAGCAGCTTTAAACACATTGTAAAGGTCACTAAATATTCACCAAACTTGCAGTTCGGGAAATGACACCTGCTCTCTAAAAAAAGTCTGAGGTGGAAAATCGACCAAAAAATTCAAAAGAGGGCAACCTTCCAAGAAGACAATATCAAGAGTTATAATGTACTCCCATTTGTTTCCTTTTTTTAACAGAAAAGAAAACGGCGGAGAAAAATGATGAGTTTTACGAATTTTCAAAGACATGCAAACCCAAATTACAAAACCCTATCAGCTCACAGCAGCCAGTAGGGGCATTGGCATAAATTCTGCAAACAATAAATGCTGAAGCGATTGTGGAGAAATGTGTACCCTCGATTCTAAAGGGGACGTAATAAGTGCCACTAATGAAAACACAAAGAAGGTGCTTTGAAAAGGGAAAAACGGTGCTACCAGTCAGTCAATCACACCCACTGCTGGGCCTATCACCTGAGAAAATGAGAATCAAAAAGTCACAGGCTGGCAATCCTGCACTCCAACAATATTTACCATAGCCAACACTTGGAAGCAATGAAAATGTCCATCAACCGAGGAATGCACAATGTAGAAGTGGTCCATGTACACAGTAGAAAATTACTCCAATAAAAAATAAAAATTACATGTAAAAATCCAACAAAAATAAGGAGACATCAGCTTGTGTGGGTTTCTCCAGGCACACTCCACTCTAATTTTTAACCGAGAAACACCACAAGCCGCAAGGGCTTTTCCCCATTTACCAGGGTGGGGAAAATAGAAAGGCTGCTGCCCTCTGGCAGTTACCTGCAAAAGCAGCTTTAAAGCCTGTGCTAATGGTCATTTCATAGGAACAAGTACTGCAGAACTGTAAATGAAAACTGCCCTCAAAATGTCTTGAGGGAGGTAATGGCCAAAACATTTCAAAATGTGACACATACTTTAAGAGAACACTTTGAAGAACTAAGGGGTAATCACAGCTTGAAAAATAAATAGGACATGCCTTAAAGCTCAATTTCAACGGATTTTGAGGCACATGCGAATTCAACCACAAAGAGGTATCAGCTCACAATTGCCAGAGTAACCATCAGCAAGAAAACTACAAACAATAAATGCTGAAGGTGTTGTGGAGAAATGTATACCCTCAACTTCAAGTGGGACGTAAGTTGGAAAGGGCCACAGATGAGAACAGAAAGGAGGTGCCTTAAAAAGGTAAACATTGAGCTACCATATGACCTAGCAGGCCCACTCCTCGACCTATAATCTAAGAAGACAGAATTGGAAAGACACAGGCAGGCAAATCTGCATTGCACAGTATCACAATAGCCAAGATATGGAAGTAACCAAAAAGTCCACCAACAGATGGGTGGACACAGAAGAACTCCTCCATGTACAGATGGAATATTCGCTACTGAAAAAAATGAAACAATGCCATTTGCAGCACCATAGATGAGTCTAGACGTAATCACGCCCCCTGTAGTAAGTGAGAAAGCAAAAGACACATATCCTATCATATCACTTTTAGGAGTTACTTAAAAATTGATACCAATGAAGATATTTCCACAGAGAAAGGCAATCACAGATTCATTAAAAAAACTTAGGCTCACCAAAAAGAAAGGGATGAGGATTGGATACATTACCATATTGGGGTTAACAGAGATATACAAACCATGTGAAATATATAATCACCAAAGGCGTACGGAAGACCAGGAGAAGACTACTCAACATTCTGTCATAACCTAAATGGGAAAAGGATGCGAGGAAGAGTAGATACACAAATATGTGTGAAAGAACCACATCTTGCACACCAAGAAGAAACAAACCATTGTAATCAAATTTGCTGGGATAAAAAATAAAAAGTAAATTACAAATATGAACAAGAAGTAATGAGACATAAACTTAAAGGGCTTTTTCCTGGCACATTCCATTTTAATTTACAACCTAGAACACCACTTCCATTAAGGCTCTGTTTCCCTAGTAACCAAATTTGGTAAAGGAGAAATGCTGCCACCTTGTGGCCGTTTCCTGCAAGAGCAGCTTTAAAGTCACAGCTAATGGTCACTTAACATTCACAAAGAATCAGGGCTGTAAAGGACACCTGCCCTAAAATATTGTGCTGAAGTAGGGAATGGACAAAAAAATTCAAAACAGGCAAATGTTTCAAGAAGAGATTATGAAGAGTTAAGTTTTACTCACACTCTTTTTTTAAAAAAAAAGGAACATGGATAAAAGCTCAACCTCAGGGAGTGTTAGACGCATGCAATCTAATCTACAAAAAGTTTCAACTTACACCAGTCGACTGACCATCAGCAAAAAGTCTACAAAAAATAAATGCTGAAGGGGTTTTACAGAACTGTGTACCCTCAACCTGCTGGTGAGACGTAAAACGGTAACAGCCAATAATGAGAATCGAAAGGAGCTGTGTTTAAAAGTAAAAATGGAGGTATCATTCAACCCAGCAGGCGCACCATTGGACCTCTCACCTGAGAAGACAAGAATGGAGAAGACACAGGCCGCAAAAGCTGCAGTGCAGCCTTATTCACAATAGCCAAGACAGTGAAGCAACCAAAATGTCCACCAACAGGTGAATGGATAAAGAAGAAGTGGTCCATGTACACAACGGAATATTAGCCATGGAAAACAATGAACCATTGCTCTCTGAGGCACCACAAATGAGTCTGGAGATAATCACGAAACATGAGGTAAGTCCAAAAGCAAAAGACCTATATTCTATGATATCACTTATAGGCGTTATCTAATAACTGACACAAATGAACATATTTCCACAGAGAAAGACACTCACAGACTTAGAAAACAAACTATGCTCATCTAAAAGGAAAGGTGGAGTGAATGGATAAATTAAGATTAGTGTTACTATATGTATACAAACACATATTATATACATATCTCAAAAAGACCGACCATATAGCAAGGGAGGTCTGCGGAACATTCTGTAACATTTTACATGGGAAGAGGATCTGTACTTGAATAGACATATATAATCTACAAATGAACCAGATTGTGTACACCTAGGACAAACAATATTCAAAGCTTTACCACAATTAAAAAAAAATTTTAAAACCAAGAAGAAATAATGAGACATAAACTTATGGGGGTTTCTCCATGCACATTCCAATGTAATTTACAACCTAGGAACACGACTTCCAGAAAGGCTCTGCTGCCCTAGAAACCAGATTTGGGATTGGAGAAATGCTGCCTGCTTGAGGCCACTTCCCACAACAGCAGCTTTAAACCCATTTCTAAAGGTCAATAAATATTCACCAAACTTGCAGTTCGGGAAATGACACCTGCTCTCTAAAAAAACTCTGGGGTGGAAAATCGACCAAAAAATTCAAAAGAGGGCAACCTTCTAAGAAGACAGTTTCCAGAGTTATAATGTACTCCCATTTGTTTCCTTTTTGTAACAGAAAAGAAAACGGCGGAGAAAAATAATGAGTTTTACGAATTTTCAAATACATGCAAACCCAAATTACAAAAACCTATCAGCTCACAGCAGCCAGTAGGGCCATTAGCATAAATGCTGCAAACAATAAATGCTGAAGCGATTGTGGAGAAATGCGTACCCTCGATTCTAAGGGGGACGTGGTAAGAGCCACTAATGAAAACACAAAGGAGGTGCTTTGAAAAGGGAAACAAGGTGCTACCAGTCAATGAATCACACACACTGCTGGGCCTATCACCTGAGAAAATGAGAATCAAAAAGTCACAGGCTGGCAATTCTGCACTCCAACAATATTTACCATAGTCAACACTTGGAAGAAATGAAAATGTCCATCAACCGAGGAATGCACAAAGTAGAAGTGGTCCACGTACACAGTGGAAAATTACTCCAATAAAAAATAAAAATTACATTTAAAAATCCAACAAAAGTAAGGAGACATCAGCTTGTGTGGGTTTCTCCAGGCACACTCCACTCTAATTTTTAACCGAGAAACACCACAGGCCGCAAGGGCTTTTCCCTAGTTACCAGGGTGGGGAACATAGAAAGGCTGCTGCCCTCTGGCAGTTACCTGCAAAAGCAGCTTTAAAGCCCGTGCTAATGGTCATTTCATAGGAACAAGTACTGCAGAACTGTAAATGAAACTTGCCCTCAAAATGTCTTGAGGGAGGTAATGGCCAAAATATTTCAAATGGTGACACATACTTTAAGAAAACACTATGAAGAAATAAGCTCTAATCATTGCTGGAAAAATAAAAAGGACATGTCTAAAAGCCCAATTTCAACGCATTATGAGACACATGCAAATTCAACCACAAAGAGGTATCAGCTCACACCACTCAGAATAACCATCAGCAAAAACTACAAAGAATAAATGCTGAAGGTGCTGGGAAGAAATGCATACCCTCAACTTTATGTGGGACGTAACCTGGAAAGAGCCACTAAAGAGAACAGAATAGAGGTGCCTTTAAAAGGTAAACATTGAGCTACCATAGGATCCAGCAGACCTATTCCTGGACCTATAAACTAAGAAGACAGAATTGGAAGGACACAGGTATGCAAATCTGCATTGCATAGTATTACAATAGCCAAGATACGGAAGTAACCAAAAAGTCCACCGACAGATGGGCGGACAAAGAAGAACTGCTACCTGTACAGATGGAATATGAGCTAGTGAAAAAATGAAACAATGCCATTTGCAGCACCATAGATGAGTCTAGACGTAATCACGCCACCTGTAGTAAGTGAGAAAGCAAAAGACACATATCCTATCATATCACTTTTAGGAGTTACTTAAAAATTGATACCAATGAAGATATTTCCACAGAGAGAGGCAATCGCAGATTCATTTAAAAACTTATGGTTCACCAAATAGAAAGGGATGAGGATTGGATACATTACCATATTGGGGTTAACAGAGATATACAAACCATGTGAAATATATAACCACCAAAGACGTACGGAAGACCAGGAGAAGACTACTCAACATTGTGCCATAACCTACATGGGAAAAGGATGCGAGGAAAAATAGATACCTGTATATGTGTGAAAGAACCACATCTTGCACACCTAGAGCAAACAAACCATTGTAATCAAATTTGCTGGGATAAAAAATAAAAAGTAAATTACAAATATGAACAAGAAGTAATGAGACATAAACTTAAAGGGCTTTTTCCTGGCATATTCCATTCTAATATACAACCTAGAACACCACTTCCATTAAGGCTCTGTTTCCCTAGTAACCAAATTTGGTAAAGGAGAAATGCTGCCACCTTGTGGCCGTTTCCTGCAAGAGCAGCTTTAAACTCACAGCTAATGGTCACTTAACATTCACAAGGACTCAGGGCTGTAAAGGACACCTGCCCTAAAAAATTGAGCTGAAGTAGGGAATGGACAAAAAAATTCAAAACAGGCAAATGTTTCAAGAAGAGATTATGAAGACTTAAGTTTTACTCACACACTTTTAAAAAAAAAGGAAAATGGATAAAAGCTCAACCTCAGGGAGTGTTAGACGCATGCAATCTAATCTACAAAAAGTTTCAACTTACATCAGTCGAATGACCATCAGCAAAAAGTCTATAAACAATAAACGCTGAAGGGGTTTTAGAGAACTGTGTACCCTCTACCTGCTGGTGAGACGTAAAACGGTAACAGCCAATAATGAGAACCAAAAGGAGCTGTGTTTAAAAGTAAAAATGGAGGTATCATTCAATCCAGCAGGCGCACCATTGGACCTCTCACCTGAGAAGACAAGAATGGAGAAGACACAGGCCGCAAAAGCTGCAGTGCAGCCTTATTCACAATAGCCAAAACAGTGAAGCAACCAAAATGTCCACCAACAGGTGAATGGATAAAGAAGAAGTGGTCCATGTACACAATGGAATATTAGCCATGGAAGACAATGAACCATTGCTCTTTGACGCACCACAAATGAGTCTGGAGATAATCACGAAACATGAGGTAACTCGGAAAGCAAAAGACCTGTATTCTATGATATCACCTATAGGCGTTATCTAATAACTGACACAAATGAACATATTTCCACAGAGAAAGACACTCACAGATTTAGAAAACTATGCTCATCTAAAAGGAAAGGTGGAGTGAATGGATAAATTAAGATTAGTGTTACTATATGTATACAAACACATATTATATACATATCTCAAAAATACCGACCATACAGCAAGGAAGTCTGCGGAACCCTCTGTAATATTTTACATGGGAAGAGGATCTGTACTTGAATAGACATATATAATGTACAGATGAACCAGATTGTTTACACCTAGGAGAAACAATATTCTAAGCTTTACCCCAATTAAAAAACAATTTAAAACCAAGAAGAAATAATGAGACATAAACTTATGGGGGTTTCTCCATGCACATTCCAATGTAATTTACAACCTAGGAACACGACTTCCAGAAAGGCTCTGCTGCCCTAGTAACCAGATTTGGGAATGGAGAAATGCTGCCTCCTTTAGGCCACTTCCCACAACAGCAGCTTTAAACACATTGCTAAAGTTCACTAAATATTCACCAAACTTGCAGTTCGGGAAATGACACCTGCTCTCTAAAAAAAGTCTGAGGTGGAAAATCGACCAAAAAATTCAAAAGAGGGCAACCTTCCAAGAAGACAATATCAAGAGTTATAATGTACTCCCATTTGTTTCCTTTTTTTAACAGAAAAGAAAACGGCGGAGAAAAATGATGAGTTTTACGAATTTT
The DNA here is from genome assembly GCF_028021215.1 of Eschrichtius robustus. Classification (NCBI taxonomy): domain Eukaryota; kingdom Metazoa; phylum Chordata; class Mammalia; order Artiodactyla; family Eschrichtiidae; genus Eschrichtius; species Eschrichtius robustus. Next base: position 27,499,120 of record NC_090830.1, on the reverse strand, counting down.
CAAAGACATGCAAACCCAAATTACAAAACCCTATCAGCTCACAGCAGCCAGTAGGGGCATTGGCATAAATTCTGCAAAGAATAAATGCTGAAGCGATTGTGGAGAAATGTGTACCCTCGATTCTAAAGGGGACGTAATAAGTGCCACTAATGAAAACACAAAGAAGGTGCTTTGAAAAGGGAAAAACGGTGCTACCAGTCAGTCAATCACACCCACTGCTGGGCCTATCACCTGAGAAAATGAGAATCAAAAAGTCACAGGCTGGCAATCCTGCACTCCAACAATATTTACCATAGCCAACACTTGGAAGCAATGAAAATGTCCATCAACCGAGGAATGCACAATGTAGAAGTGGTCCATGTACACAGTGGAAAATTCTCCAATAAAAAATAAAAATTACATGTAAAAATCCAACAAAAATAAGGAGACATCAGCTTGTGTGGGTTTCTCCAGGCACACTCCACTCTAATTTTTAACCGAGAAACACCACAAGCCGCAAGGGCTTTTCCCCATTTACCAGGGTGGGGAAAATAGAAAGGCTGCTGCCCTCTGGCAGTTACCTGCAAAAGCAGCTTTAAAGCCTGTGCTAATGGTCATTTCATAGGAACAAGTACTGCAGAACTGTAAATGAAACCTTCCCTCAAAATGTCTTGAGGGAGGTAATGGCCAAAACATTTCAAAATGTGACACATACTTTAAGAGAACACTTTGAAGAACTAAGGGGTAATCACAGTTGAAAAATAAAAAGGACATGCCTTAAAGCTCAATTTCAACGGATTTTGAGGCACATGCGAATTCAACCACAAAGAGGTATCAGCTCACAATTGCCAGAGTAACCGTCAGCAAGAAAACTACAAACAATAAATGCTGAAGGTGTTGTGGAGAAATGTATAACCTCAACTTCAAGTGGGACGTAAGTTGGAAAGGGCCACAGATGAGAACAGAAAGGAGGTGCCTTAAAAAGGTAAACATTGAGCTACCATATGACCTAGCAGGCCCACTCCTCGACCTATAATCTAAGAAGACAGAATTGGAAAGACACAGGCAGGCAAATCTGCATTGCACAGTATCACAATAGCCAAGATATGGAAGTAACCAAAAAGTCCACCAACAGATGGGTGGACACAGAAGAACTCCTCCATGTACAGATGGAATATTCGCTACTGAAAAAAATGAAACAATGCCATTTGCAGCACCATAGATGAGTCTAGACGTAATCACGCCCCCTGTAGTAAGTGAGAAAGCAAAAGACACATATCCTATCATATCACTTTTAGGAGTTACTTAAAAATTGATACCAATGAAGATATTTCCACAGAGAAAGGCAATCACAGATTCATTAAAAAAACTTAGGCTCACCAAAAAGAAAGGGATGAGGATTGGATACATTACCATATTGGGGTTAACAGAGATATACAAACCATGTGAAATATATAATCACCAAAGGCGTACGGAAGACCAGGAGAAGACTACTCAACATTCTGTCATAACCTAAATGGGAAAAGGATGCGAGGAAGAGTAGATACACATATATGTGTGAAAGAACCACATCTTGCACACCAAGAAGAAACAAACCATTGTAATCAAATTTGCTGGGATAAAAAATAAAAAGTATATTACAAATATGAACAAGAAGTAATGAGACATAAACTTAAAGGGCTTTTTCCTGGCACATTCCATTTTAATTTACAACCTAGAACACCACTTCCATCAAGGCTCTGTTTCCCTAGTAACCAAATTTGGTAAAGGAGAAATGCTGCCACCTTGTGGCCGTTTCCTGCAAGAGCAGCTTTAAAGTCACAGCTAATGGTCACTTAACATTCACAAGAACTCAAGGCTGTAAGGACACCTGCCCTAAAAAATTGTGCTGAAGTAGGGAATGGACAAAAAATTTCAAAACAGGCAAATGTTTCAAGAAGAGAATATGAAGAGTTACGTTTTACTGACGCTCTTTAAAAAAAAAAGGAAAATGGATAAAAGCTCCACCTCAGGGAGTGTTAGACCCATGCAATCTAATCTACAAAAAGTTTTCAACTTACACCAATCGACTGACCATCAGCAAAAAGTCTACGAACAATAAATGCTGAAGGGGTTTTAGAGAACTGTGAACCCTCTACCTGCTGTTGAGACGTAAAAGGGTAACAGCCAATAATGAGAATAGAAAGGAGCTGTGTTTAAAAGTAAAAATGGAGGTACCATTCAATCCAGCAGGCACGCCATTGGACCTCTCACCTGAGAAGACAAGAATCGAGAAGACACAGGCCGCAAAAGCTGCAGTGCAGCCTTATTCACAATAGCCAAGACCGTGAAGCAATCAAAATATCCAACAAGTGGTGAATGGATAAAGAAGAAGTGGTCCATGTACACAATGGAATATTAGCCATGGAAAACAATGAACCATTGCTCTCTGAGGCACCTCAAATGAGTCTGGAGATAATCACGAAACATGAGGTAAGTCCAAAAGCAAAAGACCTATATTCTATGATATCACTTATAGGCGTTATCTAATAACTGACACAAATGAACATATTTCCACAGAGAAAGACACTCACAGACTTAGAAAACAAACTATGCTCATCTAAAAGGAAAGGTGGAGTGAATGGATAAATTAAGATTAGTGTTACTACATGTATACAAACACATATTATATACATATCTCAAAAAGACCGACCATATAGCAAGGGAGGCCTGCGGAACATTCTGTAACATTTTACATGGGAAGAGGATCTGTACTTGAATAGACATATATAATCTACAAATGAACCAGATTGTGTACACCTAGGACAAACAATATTCTAAGCTTTACCACAATTAAAAAAATTTTTAAAACCAAGAAGAAATAATGAGACATAAACTTATGGGGGTTTCTCCATGCACATTCCAATGTAATTTACAACCTAGGAACACGACTTCCAGAAAGGCTCTGCTGCCCTAGAAACCAGATTTGGGAATGGAGAAATGCTGCCTGCTTGAGGCCACTTCCCACAACAGCAGCTTTAAACCCATTTCTAAAGGTCAATAAATATTCACCAAACTTGCAGTTCGGGAAATGACACCTGCTCTCTAAAAAAACTCTGGGGTGGAAAATCGACCAAAAAATTCAAAAGAGGGCAACCTTCTAAGAAGACAGTTTCCAGAGTTATAATGTACTCCCATTTGTTTCCTTTTTGTAACAGAAAAGAAAACGGCGGAGAAAAATAATGAGTTTTACGAATTTTCAAATACATGCAAACCCAAATTACAAAAACCTATCAGCTCACAGCAGCCAGTAGGGCCATTAGCATAAATGCTGCAAACAATAAATGCTGAAGCGATTGTGGAGAAATGCGTACCCTCGATTCTAAGGGGGACGTGGTAAGAGCCACTAATGAAAACACAAAGGAGGTGCTTTGAAAAGGGAAACACGGTGCTACCAGTCAATGAATCACACACACTGCTGGGCCTATCACCTGAGAAAATGAGAATCAAAAATTCACAGGCTGGCAATTCTGCACTCCAACAATATTTATCATAGCCAACACTTGGAAGAAATGAAAATGTCCATCAACCGAGGAATGCACAAAGTAGAAGTGGTCCACGTACACAGTGGAAAATTACTCCAATAAAAAATAAAAATTACATTTAAAAATCCAACAAAAATAAGGAGACATCAGCTTGTGTGCGTTTCTCCAGGCACACTACACTCTAATTTTTAACCGAGAAACACCACAGGCCGCAAGGGCTTTTCCCTAGTTACCAGGGTGGGGAACATAGAAAGGCTGCTGCCCTCTGGCAGTTACCTGCAAAAGCAGCTTTAAAGCCCGTGCTAATGGTCATTTCATAGGAACAAGTACTGCATAACTGTAAATGAAACTTGCCCTCAAAAGGTCTTGAGGGAGGTAATGGCCAAAATATTTCAAATGGTGACACATACTTTAAGAAAACACTTTGAAGAAATAAGCTCTAATCACAGCTGGAAAAATAAAAAGGACATGCCTTAAAGCTCAATTTCAACGCATTATGAGACACATGCAAATTCAACCACAAAGAGGTATCAGCTCACAATTGCCAGAGTAACCGTCAGCAAGAAAACTACAAACAATAAATGCTGAAGGTGTTGTGGAGAAATGTATACCCTCAACTTCAAGTGGGACGTAAGTTGGAAAGGGTCACAGATGAGAACAGAAAGGAGGTGCCTTAAAAAGGTAAACATTGAGCTACCATATGACCTAGCAGGCCCATTCCTCGACCTATAATCTAAGAAGACAGAATTGGAAAGACACAGGCAGGCAAATCTGCATTGCACAGTATCACAATAGCCAAGATATGGAAGTAACCAAAAAGTCCACCAACAGATGGGTGGACACAGAAGAACTCCTCCATGTACAGATGGAATATTCGCTACTGAAAAAAATGAAACAATGCCATTTGCAGCACCATAGATGAGTCTAGACGTAATCACGCCCCCTGTAGTAAGTGAGAAAGCAAAAGACATATATCCTATCATATCACTTTTAGGAGTTACTTAAAAATTGATACCAATGAAGATATTTCCACAGAGAAAGGCAATCACAGATTCATTAAAAAAACTTAGGTTCACCAAATAGAAAGGGATGAGGATTGGATACATTCCCATATTGGGGTTAACAGAGATATACAAACCATGTGAAATATATAATCACCAAAGGCGTACGGAAGACCAGGAGAAGACTACTCAACATTCTGTCATAACCTAAATGGGAAAAGGATGCGAGGAAGAATAGATACACATATATGTGTGAAAGAACCACATCTTGCACACCAAGAAGAAACAAACCATTGTAATCAAATTTGCTGGGATAAAAAATAAAAAGTAAATTACAAATATGAACAAGAAGTAATGAGACATAAACTTAAAGGGCTTTTTCCTGGCATATTCCATTCTAATATACAACCTAGAACACCACTTCCATTAAGGCTCTGTTTCCCTAGTAACCAAATTTGGTAAAGGAGAAATGCTGCCACCTTGTGGCCGTTTCCTGCAAGAGCAGCTTTAAAGTCACAGCTAATGGTCACTTAACATTTACAAGGACTCAGGGCTGTAAAGGACACCTGCCCTAAAAAATTTAGCTGAAGTAGGGAATGGACAAAAAATTTCAAAACAGGCAAATGTTTCAAGAAGAGAATATGAAGAGTTACGTTTTACTGACGCTCTTTTAAAAAAAAAGGAAAATGGATAAAAGCTCAACCGCAGGGAGTGTTAGACGCATGCAATCTAATCTACAAAAAGTTTTCAACTTACACCAATCGACTGACCATCAGCAAAAAGTCTACGAACAATAAATGCTGAAGGGGTTTTAGAGAACTGTGAACCCTCTACCTGCTGTTGAGACGTAAAAGGGTAACAGCCAATAATGAGAATAGAAAGGAGCTGTGTTTAAAAGTAAAAATGGAGGTACCATTCAATCCAGCAGGCACACCATTGGACCTCTCACCTGAGAAGACAAGAATCGAGAAGACACAGACCGCAAAAGCTGCAGTGCAGCCTTATTCACAATAGCCAAGACCGTGAAGCAATCAAAATATCCAACAAGAGGTGAATGGATAAAGAAGAAGTGGTCCATGTACACAATGGAATATTAGCCATGGAAAACAATGAACCATTGCTCTCTGAGGCACCACAAATGAGTCTGGAGAAAATCACGAAACATGAGGTAAGTCCAAAAGCAAAAGACCTATATTCTATGATATCACTTATAGGCGTTATCTAATAACTGACACAAATGAACATATTTCCACAGAGAAAGACACTCACAGATTTAGAAAACTGTGCTCATCTAAAAGGAAAGGTGGAGTGAATGGATAAATTAAGATTAGTGTTACTATATGTATACAAACACATATTATATACATATCTCAAAAAGACCGACCATATAGCAAGGGAGGTCTGCGGAACATTCTGTAACATTTTACATGGGAAGAGGATCTGTACTTGAATAGACATATATAATCTACAAATGAACCAGATTGTTTACACCTAGGAGAAACAATATTCTAAGCTTTACCCCAATTAAAAAAAATTTTAAAACCAAGAAGAAATAATGAGGCATAAACTTATGGGGGTTTCTCCATGCACATTCCAATGTAATTTACAACCTAGGAACACGACTTCCAGAAAGGCTCTGCTGCCCTAGTAACCAGATTTGGGAATGGAGAAATGCTGCCTCCTTTAGGCCACTTCCCACAACAGCAGCTTTAAACACATTGCTAAAGGTCACTAAATATTCACCAAACTTGCAGTTCGGGAAATGACACCTGCTCTCTAAAAAAAGTCTGAGGTGGAAAATCGACAAAAAATTCAAAAGAGGGCAACCTTCCAAGAAGACAATATCAAGAGTTATAATGTACTCCCATTTGTTTCCTTTTTTTAACAGAAAAGAAAACGGCGGAGAAAAATGGTGAGTTTTACGAATTTTCAAAGACATGCAAACCCAAATTACAAAACCCTATCAGCTCACAGCAGCCAGTAGGGGCATTGGCATAAATTCTGCAAAGAATAAATGCTGAAGCGATTGTGGAGAAATGTGTACCCTCGATTCTAAAGGGGACGTAATAAGTGCCACTAATGAAAACACAAAGAAGGTGCTTTGAAAAGGGAAAAACGTTGCTACCAGTCAGTCAATCACACCCACTGCTGGGCCTATCACCTGAGAAAATGAGAATCAAAAAGTCACAGGCTGGCAATCCTGCACTCCAACAATATTTACCATAGCCAACACTTGGAAGCAATGAAAATGTCCATCAACCGAGGAATGCACAATGTAGAAGTGGTCCATGTACACAGTGGAAAATTTTCCAATAAAAAATAAAAATTACATGTAAAAATCCAACAAAAATAAGGAGACATCAGCTTGTGTGGGTTTCTCCAGGCACACTCCACTCTAATTTTTAACCGAGAAACACCACAAGCCGCAAGGGCTTTTCCCCTTTTACCAGGGTGGGGAAAATAGAAAGGCTGCTGCCCTCTGGCAGTTACCTGCAAAAGCAGCTTTAAAGCCTGTGCTAATGGTCATTTCATAGGAACAAGTACTGCAGAACTGTAAATGAAACCTTCCCTCAAAATGTCTTGAGGGAGGTAATGGCCAAAACATTTCAAAATGTGACACATACTTTAAGAGAACACTTTGAAGAACTAAGGGGTAATCACAGCTTGAAAAATAAAAAGGACATGCCTTAAAGCTCAATTTCAACGGATTTTGAGGCACATGAGAATTCAACCACAAAGAGGTATCAGCTCACAATTGCCAGAGTAACCATCAGCAAGAAAACTACAAACAATAAATGCTGAAGGTGTTGTGGAGAAATGTATACCCTCAACTTCAAGTGGGACGTAAGTTGGAAAGGGCCACAGATGAGAACAGAAAGGAGGTGCCTTAAAAAGGTAAACATTGAGCTACCATATGACCTAGCAGGCCCACTCCTCGACCTATAATCTAAGAAGACAGAATTGGAAAGACACAGGCAGGCAAATCTGCATTGCACAGTATCACAATAGCCAAGATATGGAAGTAACCAAAAAGTCCACCAACAGATGGGTGGACACAGAAGAACTCCTCCATGTACAGATGGAATATTCGCTACTGAAAAAAATGAAACAATGCCATTTGCAGCACCATAGATGAGTCTAGACGTAATCACGCCCCCTGTAGTAAGTGAGAAAGCAAAAGACACATATCCTATCATATCACTTTTAGGAGTTACTTAAAAATTGATACCAATGAAGATATTTCCACAGAGAAAGGCAATCACAGATTCATTAAAAAAACTTAGTCTCACCAAAAAGAAAGGGATGAGGATTGGATACATTACCATATTGGGGTTAACAGAGATATACAAACCATGTGAAATATATAATCACCAAAGGCGTACGGAAGACCAGGAGAAGACTACTCAACATTCTGTCATAACCTAAATGGGAAAAGGATGCGAGGAAGAGTAGATACCCATATATGTGTGAAAGAACCACATCTTGCACAGCAAGAAGAAACAAACCATTGTAATCAAATTTGCTGGGATAAAAAATAAAAAGTATATTACAAATATGAACAAGAAGTAATGAGACATAAACTTAAAGGGCTTTTTCCTGGCACATTCCATTTTAATTTACAACCTAGAACACCACTTCCATTAAGGCTCTGTTTCCCTAGTAACCAAATTTGGTAAAGGAGAAATGCTGCCACCTTGTGGCCGTTTCCTGCAAGAGCAGCTTTAAAGTCACAGCTAATGGTCACTTAACATTCACAAGAACTCAAGGCTGTAAGGACACCTGCCCTAAAAAATTGTGCTGAAGTAGGGAATGGACAAAAAATTTCAAAACAGACAAATGTTTCAAGAGGAGAATATGAAGAGTTACGTTTTACTGACGCTCTTTAAAAAAAAAAGGAAAATGGATAAAAGCTCCACCTCAGGGAGTGTTAGACGCATGCAATCTAATCTACAAAAAGTTTTCAACTTACACCAATCGACTGACCATCAGCAAAAAGTCTACGAACAATAAATGCTGAAGGGGTTTTAGAGAACTGTGAACCCTCTACCTGCTGTTGAGACGTAAAAGGGTAACAGCCAATAATGAGAATAGAAAGGAGCTGTGTTTAAAAGTAAAAATGGAGGTACCATTCAATCCAGCAGGCACGCCATTGGACCTCTCACCTGAGAAGACAAGAATCGAGAAGACACAGGCCGCAAAAGCTGCAGTGCAGCCTTATTCACAATAGCCAAGACCGTGAAGCAATCAAAATATCCAACAAGTGGTGAATGGATAAAGAAGAAGTGGTCCATGTACACAATGGAATATTAGCCATGGAAAACAATGAACCATTGCTCTCTGAGGCACCACAAATGAGTCTGGAGATAATCACGAAACATGAGGTAAGTCCAAAAGCAAAAGACCTATATTCTATGATATCACTTATAGGCGTTATCTAATAACTGACACAAATGAACATATTTCCACAGAGAAAGACACTCACAGACTTAGAAAACAAACTATGCTCATCTAAAAGGAAAGGTGGAGTGAATGGATAAATTAAGATTAGTGTTACTATATGTATACAAACACATATTATATACATATCTCAAAAAGACCGACCATATAGCAAGGGAGGTCTGCGGAACATTCTGTAACATTTTACATGGGAAGAGGATCTGTACTTGAATAGACATATATAATCTACAAATGAACCAGATTGTGTACACCTAGGACAAACAATATTCTAAGCTTTACCACAATTAAAAAAATTTTTAAAACCAAGAAGAAATAATGAGACATAAACTTATGGGGGTTTCTCCATGCACATTCCAATGTAATTTACAACCTAGGAACACGACTTCCAGAAAGGCTCTGCTGCTCTAGAAACCAGATTTGGAAATGGAGAAATGCTGCCTGCTTGAGGCCACTTCCCACAACAGCAGCTTTAAACCCATTTCTAAAGGTCAATAAATATTCACCAAACTTGCAGTTCGGGAAATGACACCTGCTCTCTAAAAAAACTCTGGGGTGGAAAATCGACCAAAAAATTCAAAAGAGGGCAACCTTCTAAGAAGACAGTTTCCAGAGTTATAATGCACTCCCATTTGTTTCCTTTTTGTAACAGAAAAGAAAACGGCGGAGAAAAATAATGAGTTTTACGAATTTTCAAATACATGCAAACCCAAATTACAAAAACCTATCAGCTCACAGCAGCCAGTAGGGCCATTAGCATAAATGCTGCAAACAATAAATGCTGAAGCGATTGTGGAGAAATGCGTACCCTCGATTCTAAGGGGGACGTGGTAAGAGCCACTAATGAAAACACAAAGGAGGTGCTTTGAAAAGTGAAACACGGTGCTACCAGTCAATGAATCACACACACTGCTGGGCCTATCACCTGAGAAAATGAGAATCAAAAAGTCACAGGCTGGCAATTCTGCACTCCAACAATATTTACCATAGCCAAGACTTGGAAGAAATGAAAATGTCCATCAACCGAGGAATGCACAAAGTAGAAGTGGTCCACGTACACAGTGGAAAATTACTCCAATAAAAAATAAAAATTACATTTAAAAATCCAACAAAAATAAGGAGACATCAGCTTGTGTGGGTTTGTCCAGGCACACTCCACTCTAATTTTTAACCGAGAAACACCACAGGCCGCAAGGGCTTTTCCCTAGTTACCAGGGTGGGGAACATAGAAAGGCTGCTGCCCTCTGGCAGTTACCTGCAAAAGCAGCTTTAAAGCCCGTGCTAATGGTCATTTCATAGGAACAAGTACTGCAGAACTGTAAATGAAACTTGCCCTCAAAATGTCTTGAGGGAGGTAATGGCCAAAATATTTCAAATGGTGACACATACTTTAAGAAAACACTTTGAAGATATAAGCTCTAATCATAGCTGGAAAAATAAAAAGGACATGTCTAAAAGCTCAATTTCAACGCATTATGAGACACATGCAAATTCAACCACAAAGAGGTATCAGCTCACACCACTCAGAATAACCATCAGCAAAAACTGCAAAGAATAAATGCTGAAGGTGCTGGGAAGAAATGCATACCCTCAACTTTATGTGGGACGTAACCTGGAAAGAGCCACTAAAGAGAACAGAATAGAGGTGCCTTTAAAAGGTAAACATTGAGCTACCATAGGATCCAGCAGACCTATTCCTGGACCTATAAACTAAGAAGACAGAATTGGAAGGACACAGGTATGCAAATCTGCATTGCATAGTATTACAATAGCCAAGATACGGAAGTAACCAAAAAGTCCACCGACAGATGGGCGGACAAAGAAGAACTGCTACCTGTACAGATGGAATATGAGCTAGTGAAAAAATGAAACAATGCCATTTGCAGCACCATAGATGAGTCTAGACGTAATCACGCCACCTGTAGTAAGTGAGAAAGCAAAAGACACATATCCTATCATATCACTTTTAGGAGTTACTTAAAAATCGGTACCAATGAAGATATTTCCACAGAGAGAGGCAATCGCAGATTCATTAAAAAACTTATGGTTCACCAAATAGAAAGGGATGAGGATTGGATACATTACCATATTGGGGTTAACAGAGATATACAAACCATGTGAAATATATAACCACCAAAGACGTACGGAAGACCAGGAGAAGACTACTCAACATTGTGCCATAACCTACATGGGAAAAGGATGCGAGGAAAAATAGATACCTGTATATGTGTGAAAGAACCACATCTTGCACACCTAGAGCAAACAAACCATTGTAATCAAATTTGCTGGGATAAAAAATAAAAAAGTAAATTACAAATATGAACAAGAAGTAATGAGACATAAACTTAAAGGGCTTTTTCCTGGCATATTCCATTCTAATATACAACCTAGAACACCATTTCCATTAAGGCTCTGTTTCCCTAGTAACCAAATTTGGTAAAGGAGAAATGCTGCCACCTTGTGGCCGTTTCCTGCAAGAGCAGCTTTAAAGTCACAGCTAATGGTCACTTAACATTCACAAGGACTCAGGGCTGTAAAGGACACCTGCCCTAAAAAATTGAGCTGAAGTAGGGAATGGACAAAAAAATTCAAAACAGGCAAATGTTTCAAGAAGAGATTATGAAGACTTAAGTTTTACTCACACACTTTTAAAAAAAAAGGAAAATGGATAAAAGCTCAACCTCAGGGTGTGTTAGACGCATGCAATCTAATCTACAAAAAGTTTCAACTTACATCAGTCGAATGACCATCAGCAAAAAGTATATAAACAATAAATGCTGAAGGGGTTTTAGAGAACTGTGTACCCTCTACCTGCTGGTGAGACGTAAAACGGTAACAGCCAATAATGAGAATCGAAAGGAGCTGTGTTTAAAAGTAAAAATGGAGGTATCATTCAACCCAGCAGGCGCACCATTGGACCTCTCACCTGAGAAGACAAGAATGGAGAAGACACAGGCCGCAAAAGCTGCAGTGCAGCCTTATTCACAATAGCCAAGACAGTGAAGCAACCAAAATGTCCACCAACAGGTGAATGGATAAAGAAGAAGTGGTCCATGTACACAATGGAATATTAGCCATGGAAGACAATGAACCACTGCTCTTTGACGCACCACAAATGAGTCTGGAGATAATCACGAAACATGAAGTAACTCGGAAAGCAAAAGACCTGTATTCTATGATATCACCTATAGGCGTTATCTAATAACTGACACAAATGAACATATTTCCACAGAGAAAGACACTCACAGATTTAGAAAACTATGCTCATCTAAAAGGAAAGGTGGAGTGAATGGATAAATTAAGATTAGTGTTACTATATGTATACAAACACATATTATATACATATCTCAAAAATACCGACCATACAGCAAGGAAGTCTGCGGAACCCTCTGTAATATTTTACATGGGAAGAGGATCTGTACTTGAATAGACATATATAATGTACAGATGAACCAGATTGTTTACACCTAGGAGAAACAATATTCTAAGCTTTACCCCAATTAAAAAAAAATTTAAAACCAAGAAGAAATAATGAGACATAAACTTATGGGGGTTTCTCCATGCACATTCCAATGTAATTTACAACCTAGGAACACGACTTCCAGAAAGGCTCTGCTGCCCTAGTAACCAGATTTGGGAATGGAGAAATGCTGCCTCCTTTAGGCCACTTCCCACAACAGCAGCTTTAAACACATTGTAAAGGTCACTAAATATTCACCAAACTTGCAGTTCGGGAAATGACACCTGCTCTCTAAAAAAAGTCTGAGGTGGAAAATCGACCAAAAAATTCAAAAGAGGGCAACCTTCCAAGAAGACAATATCAAGAGTTATAATGTACTCCCATTTGTTTCCTTTTTTTAACAGAAAAGAAAACGGCGGAGAAAAATGATGAGTTTTACGAATTTTCAAAGACATGCAAACCCAAATTACAAAACCCTATCAGCTCACAGCAGCCAGTAGGGGCATTGGCATAAATTCTGCAAACAATAAATGCTGAAGCGATTGTGGAGAAATGTGTACCCTCGATTCTAAAGGGGACGTAATAAGTGCCACTAATGAAAACACAAAGAAGGTGCTTTGAAAAGGGAAAAACGGTGCTACCAGTCAGTCAATCACACCCACTGCTGGGCCTATCACCTGAGAAAATGAGAATCAAAAAGTCACAGGCTGGCAATCCTGCACTCCAACAATATTTACCATAGCCAACACTTGGAAGCAATGAAAATGTCCATCAACCGAGGAATGCACAATGTAGAAGTGGTCCATGTACACAGTAGAAAATTACTCCAATAAAAAATAAAAATTACATGTAAAAATCCAACAAAAATAAGGAGACATCAGCTTGTGTGGGTTTCTCCAGGCACACTCCACTCTAATTTTTAACCGAGAAACACCACAAGCCGCAAGGGCTTTTCCCCATTTACCAGGGTGGGGAAAATAGAAAGGCTGCTGCCCTCTGGCAGTTACCTGCAAAAGCAGCTTTAAAGCCTGTGCTAATGGTCATTTCATAGGAACAAGTACTGCAGAACTGTAAATGAAAACTGCCCTCAAAATGTCTTGAGGGAGGTAATGGCCAAAACATTTCAAAATGTGACACATACTTTAAGAGAACACTTTGAAGAACTAAGGGGTAATCACAGCTTGAAAAATAAATAGGACATGCCTTAAAGCTCAATTTCAACGGATTTTGAGGCACATGCGAATTCAACCACAAAGAGGTATCAGCTCACAATTGCCAGAGTAACCATCAGCAAGAAAACTACAAACAATAAATGCTGAAGGTGTTGTGGAGAAATGTATACCCTCAACTTCAAGTGGGACGTAAGTTGGAAAGGGCCACAGATGAGAACAGAAAGGAGGTGCCTTAAAAAGGTAAACATTGAGCTACCATATGACCTAGCAGGCCCACTCCTCGACCTATAATCTAAGAAGACAGAATTGGAAAGACACAGGCAGGCAAATCTGCATTGCACAGTATCACAATAGCCAAGATATGGAAGTAACCAAAAAGTCCACCAACAGATGGGTGGACACAGAAGAACTCCTCCATGTACAGATGGAATATTCGCTACTGAAAAAAATGAAACAATGCCATTTGCAGCACCATAGATGAGTCTAGACGTAATCACGCCCCCTGTAGTAAGTGAGAAAGCAAAAGACACATATCCTATCATATCACTTTTAGGAGTTACTTAAAAATTGATACCAATGAAGATATTTCCACAGAGAAAGGCAATCACAGATTCATTTAAAAAACTTAGGCTCACCAAAAAGAAAGGGATGAGGATTGGATACATTACCATATTGGGGTTAACAGAGATATACAAACCATGTGAAATATATAATCACCAAAGGCGTACGGAAGACCAGGAGAAGACTACTCAACATTCTGTCATAACCTAAATGGGAAAAGGATGCGAGGAAGAGTAGATACACAAATATGTGTGAAAGAACCACATCTTGCACACCAAGAAGAAACAAACCATTGTAATCAAATTTGCTGGGATAAAAAATAAAAAGTAAATTACAAATATGAACAAGAAGTAATGAGACATAAACTTAAAGGGCTTTTTCCTGGCACATTCCATTTTAATTTACAACCTAGAACACCACTTCCATTAAGGCTCTGTTTCCCTAGTAACCAAATTTGGTAAAGGAGAAATGCTGCCACCTTGTGGCCGTTTCCTGCAAGAGCAGCTTTAAAGTCACAGCTAATGGTCACTTAACATTCACAAAGACTCAGGGCTGTAAAGGACACCTGCCCTAAAATATTGTGCTGAAGTAGGGAATGGACAAAAAAATTCAAAACAGGCAAATGTTTCAAGAAGAGATTATGAAGAGTTAAGTTTTACTCACACTCTTTTTTTAAAAAAAAAGGAACATGGATAAAAGCTCAACCTCAGGGAGTGTTAGACGCATGCAATCTAATCTACAAAAAGTTTCAACTTACACCAGTCGACTGACCATCAGCAAAAAGTCTACAAAAAATAAATGCTGAAGGGGTTTTACAGAACTGTGTACCCTCAACCTGCTGGTGAGACGTAAAACGGTAACAGCCAATAATGAGAATCGAAAGGAGCTGTGTTTAAAAGTAAAAATGGAGGTATCATTCAACCCAGCAGGCGCACCATTGGACCTCTCACCTGAGAAGACAAGAATGGAGAAGACACAGGCCGCAAAAGCTGCAGTGCAGCCTTATTCACAATAGCCAAGACAGTGAAGCAACCAAAATGTCCACCAACAGGTGAATGGATAAAGAAGAAGTGGTCCATGTACACAACGGAATATTAGCCATGGAAAACAATGAACCATTGCTCTCTGAGGCACCACAAATGAGTCTGGAGATAATCACGAAACATGAGGTAAGTCCAAAAGCAAAAGACCTATATTCTATGATATCACTTATAGGCGTTATCTAATAACTGACACAAATGAACATATTTCCACAGAGAAAGACACTCACAGACTTAGAAAACAAACTATGCTCATCTAAAAGGAAAGGTGGAGTGAATGGATAAATTAAGATTAGTGTTACTATATGTATACAAACACATATTATATACATATCTCAAAAAGACCGACCATATAGCAAGGGAGGTCTGCGGAACATTCTGTAACATTTTACATGGGAAGAGGATCTGTACTTGAATAGACATATATAATCTACAAATGAACCAGATTGTGTACACCTAGGACAAACAATATTCTAAGCTTTACCACAATTAAAAAAATTTTTAAAACCAAGAAGAAATAATGAGACATAAACTTATGGGGGTTTCTCCATGCACATTCCAATGTAATTTACAACCTAGGAACACGACTTCCAGAAAGGCTCTGCTGCTCTAGAAACCAGATTTGGAAATGGAGAAATGCTGCCTGCTTGAGGCCACTTCCCACAACAGCAGCTTTAAACCCATTTCTAAAGGTCAATAAATATTCACCAAACTTGCAGTTCGGGAAATGACACCTGCTCTCTAAAAAAACTCTGGGGTGGAAAATCGACCAAAAAATTCAAAAGAGGGCAACCTTCTAAGAAGACAGTTTCCAGAGTTATAATGCACTCCCATTTGTTTCCTTTTTGTAACAGAAAAGAAAACGGCGGAGAAAAATAATGAGTTTTACGAATTTTCAAATACATGCAAACCCAAATTACAAAAACCTATCAGCTCACAGCAGCCAGTAGGGCCATTAGCATAAATGCTGCAAACAATAAATGCTGAAGCGATTGTGGAGAAATGCGTACCCTCGATTCTAAGGGGGACGTGGTAAGAGCCACTAATGAAAACACAAAGGAGGTGCTTTGAAAAGGGAAACACGGTGCTACCAGTCAATGAATCACACACACTGCTGGGCCTATCACCTGAGAAAATGAGAATCAAAAAGTCACAGGCTGGCAATTCTGCACTCCAACAATATTTACCATAGCCAAGACTTGGAAGAAATGAAAATGTCCATCAACCGAGGAATGCACAAAGTAGAAGTGGTCCACGTACACAGTGGAAAATTACTCCAATAAAAAATAAAAATTACATTTAAAAATCCAACAAAAATAAGGAGACATCAGCTTGTGTGGGTTTGTCCAGGCACACTCCACTCTAATTTTTAACCGAGAAACACCACAGGCCGCAAGGGCTTTTCCCTAGTTACCAGGGTGGGGAACATAGAAAGGCTGCTGCCCTCTGGCAGTTACCTGCAAAAGCAGCTTTAAAGCCCGTGCTAATGGTCATTTCATAGGAACAAGTACTGCAGAACTGTAAATGAAACTTGCCCTCAAAATGTCTTGAGGGAGGTAATGGCCAAAATATTTCAAATGGTGACACATACTTTAAGAAAACACTTTGAAGATATAAGCTCTAATCATAGCTGGAAAAATAAAAAGGACATGTCTAAAAGCTCAATTTCAACGCATTATGAGACACATGCAAATTCAACCACAAAGAGGTATCAGCTCACACCACTCAGAATAACCATCAGCAAAAACTGCAAAGAATAAATGCTGAAGGTGCTGGGAAGAAATGCATACCCTCAACTTTATGTGGGACGTAACCTGGAAAGAGCCACTAAAGAGAACAGAATAGAGGTGCCTTTAAAAGGTAAACATTGAGCTACCATAGGATCCAGCAGACCTATTCCTGGACCTATAAACTAAGAAGACAGAATTGGAAGGACACAGGTATGCAAATCTGCATTGCATAGTATTACAATAGCCAAGATACGGAAGTAACCAAAAAGTCCACCGACAGATGGGCGGACAAAGAAGAACTGCTACCTGTACAGATGGAATATGAGCTAGTGAAAAAATGAAACAATGCCATTTGCAGCACCATAGATGAGTCTAGACGTAATCACGCCACCTGTAGTAAGTGAGAAAGCAAAAGACACATATCCTATCATATCACTTTTAGGAGTTACTTAAAAATCGGTACCAATGAAGATATTTCCACAGAGAGAGGCAATCGCAGATTCATTAAAAAACTTATGGTTCACCAAATAGAAAGGGATGAGGATTGGATACATTACCATATTGGGGTTAACAGAGATATACAAACCATGTGAAATATATAACCACCAAAGACGTACGGAAGACCAGGAGAAGACTACTCAACATTGTGCCATAACCTACATGGGAAAAGGATGCGAGGAAAAATAGATACCTGTATATGTGTGAAAGAACCACATCTTGCACACCTAGAGCAAACAAACCATTGTAATCAAATTTGCTGGGATAAAAAATAAAAAAGTAAATTACAAATATGAACAAGAAGTAATGAGACATAAACTTAAAGGGCTTTTTCCTGGCATATTCCATTCTAATATACAACCTAGAACACCATTTCCATTAAGGCTCTGTTTCCCTAGTAACCAAATTTGGTAAAGGAGAAATGCTGCCACCTTGTGGCCGTTTCCTGCAAGAGCAGCTTTAAAGTCACAGCTAATGGTCACTTAACATTCACAAGGACTCAGGGCTGTAAAGGACACCTGCCCTAAAAAATTGAGCTGAAGTAGGGAATGGACAAAAAAATTCAAAACAGGCAAATGTTTCAAGAAGAGATTATGAAGACTTAAGTTTTACTCACACACTTTTAAAAAAAAAGGAAAATGGATAAAAGCTCAACCTCAGGGTGTGTTAGACGCATGCAATCTAATCTACAAAAAGTTTCAACTTACATCAGTCGAATGACCATCAGCAAAAAGTATATAAACAATAAATGCTGAAGGGGTTTTAGAGAACTGTGTACCCTCTACCTGCTGGTGAGACGTAAAACGGTAACAGCCAATAATGAGAATCGAAAGGAGCTGTGTTTAAAAGTAAAAATGGAGGTATCATTCAACCCAGCAGGCGCACCATTGGACCTCTCACCTGAGAAGACAAGAATGGAGAAGACACAGGCCGCAAAAGCTGCAGTGCAGCCTTATTCACAATAGCCAAGACAGTGAAGCAACCAAAATGTCCACCAACAGGTGAATGGATAAAGAAGAAGTGGTCCATGTACACAATGGAATATTAGCCATGGAAGACAATGAACCACTGCTCTTTGACGCACCACAAATGAGTCTGGAGATAATCACGAAACATGAAGTAACTCGGAAAGCAAAAGACCTGTATTCTATGATATCACCTATAGGCGTTATCTAATAACTGACACAAATGAACATATTTCCACAGAGAAAGACACTCACAGATTTAGAAAACTATGCTCATCTAAAAGGAAAGGTGGAGTGAATGGATAAATTAAGATTAGTGTTACTATATGTATACAAACACATATTATATACATATCTCAAAAATACCGACCATACAGCAAGGAAGTCTGCGGAACCCTCTGTAATATTTTACATGGGAAGAGGATCTGTACTTGAATAGACATATATAATGTACAGATGAACCAGATTGTTTACACCTAGGAGAAACAATATTCTAAGCTTTACCCCAATTAAAAAAAAATTTAAAACCAAGAAGAAATAATGAGACATAAACTTATGGGGGTTTCTCCATGCACATTCCAATGTAATTTACAACCTAGGAACACGACTTCCAGAAAGGCTCTGCTGCCCTAGTAACCAGATTTGGGAATGGAGAAATGCTGCCTCCTTTAGGCCACTTCCCACAACAGCAGCTTTAAACACATTGTAAAGGTCACTAAATATTCACCAAACTTGCAGTTCGGGAAATGACACCTGCTCTCTAAAAAAAGTCTGAGGTGGAAAATCGACCAAAAAATTCAAAAGAGGGCAACCTTCCAAGAAGACAATATCAAGAGTTATAATGTACTCCCATTTGTTTCCTTTTTTTAACAGAAAAGAAAACGGCGGAGAAAAATGATGAGTTTTACGAATTTTCAAAGACATGCAAACCCAAATTACAAAACCCTATCAGCTCACAGCAGCCAGTAGGGGCATTGGCATAAATTCTGCAAACAATAAATGCTGAAGCGATTGTGGAGAAATGTGTACCCTCGATTCTAAAGGGGACGTAATAAGTGCCACTAATGAAAACACAAAGAAGGTGCTTTGAAAAGGGAAAAACGGTGCTACCAGTCAGTCAATCACACCCACTGCTGGGCCTATCACCTGAGAAAATGAGAATCAAAAAGTCACAGGCTGGCAATCCTGCACTCCAACAATATTTACCATAGCCAACACTTGGAAGCAATGAAAATGTCCATCAACCGAGGAATGCACAATGTAGAAGTGGTCCATGTACACAGTAGAAAATTACTCCAATAAAAAATAAAAATTACATGTAAAAATCCAACAAAAATAAGGAGACATCAGCTTGTGTGGGTTTCTCCAGGCACACTCCACTCTAATTTTTAACCGAGAAACACCACAAGCCGCAAGGGCTTTTCCCCATTTACCAGGGTGGGGAAAATAGAAAGGCTGCTGCCCTCTGGCAGTTACCTGCAAAAGCAGCTTTAAAGCCTGTGCTAATGGTCATTTCATAGGAACAAGTACTGCAGAACTGTAAATGAAAACTGCCCTCAAAATGTCTTGAGGGAGGTAATGGCCAAAACATTTCAAAATGTGACACATACTTTAAGAGAACACTTTGAAGAACTAAGGGGTAATCACAGCTTGAAAAATAAATAGGACATGCCTTAAAGCTCAATTTCAACGGATTTTGAGGCACATGCGAATTCAACCACAAAGAGGTATCAGCTCACAATTGCCAGAGTAACCATCAGCAAGAAAACTACAAACAATAAATGCTGAAGGTGTTGTGGAGAAATGTATACCCTCAACTTCAAGTGGGACGTAAGTTGGAAAGGGCCACAGATGAGAACAGAAAGGAGGTGCCTTAAAAAGGTAAACATTGAGCTACCATATGACCTAGCAGGCCCACTCCTCGACCTATAATCTAAGAAGACAGAATTGGAAAGACACAGGCAGGCAAATCTGCATTGCACAGTATCACAATAGCCAAGATATGGAAGTAACCAAAAAGTCCACCAACAGATGGGTGGACACAGAAGAACTCCTCCATGTACAGATGGAATATTCGCTACTGAAAAAAATGAAACAATGCCATTTGCAGCACCATAGATGAGTCTAGACGTAATCACGCCCCCTGTAGTAAGTGAGAAAGCAAAAGACACATATCCTATCATATCACTTTTAGGAGTTACTTAAAAATTGATACCAATGAAGATATTTCCACAGAGAAAGGCAATCACAGATTCATTAAAAAAACTTAGTCTCACCAAAAAGAAAGGGATGAGGATTGGATACATTACCATATTGGGGTTAACAGAGATATACAAACCATGTGAAATATATAATCACCAAAGGCGTACGGAAGACCAGGAGAAGACTACTCAACATTCTGTCATAACCTAAATGGGAAAAGGATGCGAGGAAGAGTAGATACACAAATATGTGTGAAAGAACCACATCTTGCACACCAAGAAGAAACAAACCATTGTAATCAAATTTGCTGGGATAAAAAATAAAAAGTAAATTACAAATATGAACAAGAAGTAATGAGACATAAACTTAAAGGGCTTTTTCCTGGCACATTCCATTTTAATTTACAACCTAGAACACCACTTCCATTAAGGCTCTGTTTCCCTAGTAACCAAATTTGGTAAAGGAGAAATGCTGCCACCTTGTGGCCGTTTCCTGCAAGAGCAGCTTTAAAGTCACAGCTAATGGTCACTTAACATTCACAAAGACTCAGGGCTGTAAAGGACACCTGCCCTAAAATATTGTGCTGAAGTAGGGAATGGACAAAAAAATTCAAAACAGGCAAATGTTTCAAGAAGAGATTATGAAGAGTTAAGTTTTACTCACACTCTTTTTTTAAAAAAAAAGGAACATGGATAAAAGCTCAACCTCAGGGAGTGTTAGACGCATGCAATCTAATCTACAAAAAGTTTCAACTTACACCAGTCGACTGACCATCAGCAAAAAGTCTACAAAAAATAAATGCTGAAGGGGTTTTACAGAACTGTGTACCCTCAACCTGCTGGTGAGACGTAAAACGGTAACAGCCAATAATGAGAATCGAAAGGAGCTGTGTTTAAAAGTAAAAATGGAGGTATCATTCAACCCAGCAGGCGCACCATTGGACCTCTCACCTGAGAAGACAAGAATGGAGAAGACACAGGCCGCAAAAGCTGCAGTGCAGCCTTATTCACAATAGCCAAGACAGTGAAGCAACCAAAATGTCCACCAACAGGTGAATGGATAAAGAAGAAGTGGTCCATGTACACAACGGAATATTAGCCATGGAAAACAATGAACCATTGCTCTCTGAGGCACCACAAATGAGTCTGGAGATAATCACGAAACATGAGGTAAGTCCAAAAGCAAAAGACCTATATTCTATGATATCACTTATAGGTGTTATCTAATAACTGACACAAATGAACATATTTCCACAGAGAAAGACACTCACAGACTTAGAAAACAAACTATGCTCATCTAAAAGGAAAGGTGGAGTGAATGGATAAATTAAGATTAGTGTTACTATATGTATACAAACACATATTATATACATATCTCAAAAAGACCGACCATATAGCAAGGGAGGTCTGCGGAACATTCTGTAACATTTTACATGGGAAGAGGATCTGTACTTGAATAGACATATATAATCTACAAATGAACCAGATTGTGTACACCTAGGACAAACAATATTCTAAGCTTTACCACAATTAAAAAAATTTTTAAAACCAAGAAGAAATAATGAGACATAAACTTATGGGGGTTTCTCCATGCACATTCCAATGTAATTTACAACCTAGGAACACGACTTCCAGAAAGGCTCTGCTGCTCTAGAAACCAGATTTGGAAATGGAGAAATGCTGCCTGCTTGAGGCCACTTCCCACAACAGCAGCTTTAAACCCATTTCTAAAGGTCAATAAATATTCACCAAACTTGCAGTTCGGGAAATGACACCTGCTCTCTAAAAAAACTCTGGGGTGGAAAATCGACCAAAAAATTCAAAAGAGGGCAACCTTCTAAGAAGACAGTTTCCAGAGTTATAATGCACTCCCATTTGTTTCCTTTTTGTAACAGAAAAGAAAACGGCGGAGAAAAATAATGAGTTTTACGAATTTTCAAATACATGCAAACCCAAATTACAAAAACCTATCAGCTCACAGCAGCCAGTAGGGCCATTAGCATAAATGCTGCAAACAATAAATGCTGAAGCGATTGTGGAGAAATGCGTACCCTCGATTCTAAGGGGGACGTGGTAAGAGCCACTAATGAAAACACAAAGGAGGTGCTTTGAAAAGGGAAACACGGTGCTACCAGTCAATGAATCACACACACTGCTGGGCCTATCACCTGAGAAAATGAGAATCAAAAAGTCACAGGCTGGCAATTCTGCACTCCAACAATATTTACCATAGCCAAGACTTGGAAGAAATGAAAATGTCCATCAACCGAGGAATGCACAAAGTAGAAGTGGTCCACGTACACAGTGGAAAATTACTCCAATAAAAAATAAAAATTACATTTAAAAATCCAACAAAAATAAGGAGACATCAGCTTGTGTGGGTTTGTCCAGGCACACTCCACTCTAATTTTTAACCGAGAAACACCACAGGCCGCAAGGGCTTTTCCCTAGTTACCAGGGTGGGGAACATAGAAAGGCTGCTGCCCTCTGGCAGTTACCTGCAAAAGCAGCTTTAAAGCCCGTGCTAATGGTCATTTCATAGGAACAAGTACTGCAGAACTGTAAATGAAACTTGCCCTCAAAATGTCTTGAGGGAGGTAATGGCCAAAATATTTCAAATGGTGACACATACTTTAAGAAAACACTTTGAAGATATAAGCTCTAATCATAGCTGGAAAAATAAAAAGGACATGTCTAAAAGCTCAATTTCAACGCATTATGAGACACATGCAAATTCAACCACAAAGAGGTATCAGCTCACACCACTCAGAATAACCATCAGCAAAAACTGCAAAGAATAAATGCTGAAGGTGCTGGGAAGAAATGCATACCCTCAACTTTATGTGGGACGTAACCTGGAAAGAGCCACTAAAGAGAACAGAATAGAGGTGCCTTTAAAAGGTAAACATTGAGCTACCATAGGATCCAGCAGACCTATTCCTGGACCTATAAACTAAGAAGACAGAATTGGAAGGACACAGGTATGCAAATCTGCATTGCATAGTATTACAATAGCCAAGATACGGAAGTAACCAAAAAGTCCACCGACAGATGGGCGGACAAAGAAGAACTGCTACCTGTACAGATGGAATATGAGCTAGTGAAAAAATGAAACAATGCCATTTGCAGCACCATAGATGAGTCTAGACGTAATCACGCCACCTGTAGTAAGTGAGAAAGCAAAAGACACATATCCTATCATATCACTTTTAGGAGTTACTTAAAAATCGGTACCAATGAAGATATTTCCACAGAGAGAGGCAATCGCAGATTCATTAAAAAACTTATGGTTCACCAAATAGAAAGGGATGAGGATTGGATACATTACCATATTGGGGTTAACAGAGATATACAAACCATGTGAAATATATAACCACCAAAGACGTACGGAAGACCAGGAGAAGACTACTCAACATTGTGCCATAACCTACATGGGAAAAGGATGCGAGGAAAAATAGATACCTGTATATGTGTGAAAGAACCACATCTTGCACACCTAGAGCAAACAAACCATTGTAATCAAATTTGCTGGGATAAAAAATAAAAAAGTAAATTACAAATATGAACAAGAAGTAATGAGACATAAACTTAAAGGGCTTTTTCCTGGCATATTCCATTCTAATATACAACCTAGAACACCATTTCCATTAAGGCTCTGTTTCCCTAGTAACCAAATTTGGTAAAGGAGAAATGCTGCCACCTTGTGGCCGTTTCCTGCAAGAGCAGCTTTAAAGTCACAGCTAATGGTCACTTAACATTCACAAGGACTCAGGGCTGTAAAGGACACCTGCCCTAAAAAATTGAGCTGAAGTAGGGAATGGACAAAAAAATTCAAAACAGGCAAATGTTTCAAGAAGAGATTATGAAGACTTAAGTTTTACTCACACACTTTTAAAAAAAAAGGAAAATGGATAAAAGCTCAACCTCAGGGTGTGTTAGACGCATGCAATCTAATCTACAAAAAGTTTCAACTTACATCAGTCGAATGACCATCAGCAAAAAGTATATAAACAATAAATGCTGAAGGGGTTTTAGAGAACTGTGTACCCTCTACCTGCTGGTGAGACGTAAAACGGTAACAGCCAATAATGAGAATCGAAAGGAGCTGTGTTTAAAAGTAAAAATGGAGGTATCATTCAACCCAGCAGGCGCACCATTGGACCTCTCACCTGAGAAGACAAGAATGGAGAAGACACAGGCCGCAAAAGCTGCAGTGCAGCCTTATTCACAATAGCCAAGACAGTGAAGCAACCAAAATGTCCACCAACAGGTGAATGGATAAAGAAGAAGTGGTCCATGTACACAATGGAATATTAGCCATGGAAGACAATGAACCACTGCTCTTTGACGCACCACAAATGAGTCTGGAGATAATCACGAAACATGAAGTAACTCGGAAAGCAAAAGACCTGTATTCTATGATATCACCTATAGGCGTTATCTAATAACTGACACAAATGAACATATTTCCACAGAGAAAGACACTCACAGATTTAGAAAACTATGCTCATCTAAAAGGAAAGGTGGAGTGAATGGATAAATTAAGATTAGTGTTACTATATGTATACAAACACATATTATATACATATCTCAAAAATACCGACCATACAGCAAGGAAGTCTGCGGAACCCTCTGTAATATTTTACATGGGAAGAGGATCTGTACTTGAATAGACATATATAATGTACAGATGAACCAGATTGTTTACACCTAGGAGAAACAATATTCTAAGCTTTACCCCAATTAAAAAAAAATTTAAAACCAAGAAGAAATAATGAGACATAAACTTATGGGGGTTTCTCCATGCACATTCCAATGTAATTTACAACCTAGGAACACGACTTCCAGAAAGGCTCTGCTGCCCTAGTAACCAGATTTGGGAATGGAGAAATGCTGCCTCCTTTAGGCCACTTCCCACAACAGCAGCTTTAAACACATTGTAAAGGTCACTAAATATTCACCAAACTTGCAGTTCGGGAAATGACACCTGCTCTCTAAAAAAAGTCTGAGGTGGAAAATCGACCAAAAAATTCAAAAGAGGGCAACCTTCCAAGAAGACAATATCAAGAGTTATAATGTACTCCCATTTGTTTCCTTTTTTTAACAGAAAAGAAAACGGCGGAGAAAAATGATGAGTTTTACGAATTTTCAAAGACATGCAAACCCAAATTACAAAACCCTATCAGCTCACAGCAGCCAGTAGGGGCATTGGCATAAATTCTGCAAACAATAAATGCTGAAGCGATTGTGGAGAAATGTGTACCCTCGATTCTAAAGGGGACGTAATAAGTGCCACTAATGAAAACACAAAGAAGGTGCTTTGAAAAGGGAAAAACGGTGCTACCAGTCAGTCAATCACACCCACTGCTGGGCCTATCACCTGAGAAAATGAGAATCAAAAAGTCACAGGCTGGCAATCCTGCACTCCAACAATATTTACCATAGCCAACACTTGGAAGCAATGAAAATGTCCATCAACCGAGGAATGCACAATGTAGAAGTGGTCCATGTACACAGTAGAAAATTACTCCAATAAAAAATAAAAATTACATGTAAAAATCCAACAAAAATAAGGAGACATCAGCTTGTGTGGGTTTCTCCAGGCACACTCCACTCTAATTTTTAACCGAGAAACACCACAAGCCGCAAGGGCTTTTCCCCATTTACCAGGGTGGGGAAAATAGAAAGGCTGCTGCCCTCTGGCAGTTACCTGCAAAAGCAGCTTTAAAGCCTGTGCTAATGGTCATTTCATAGGAACAAGTACTGCAGAACTGTAAATGAAAACTGCCCTCAAAATGTCTTGAGGGAGGTAATGGCCAAAACATTTCAAAATGTGACACATACTTTAAGAGAACACTTTGAAGAACTAAGGGGTAATCACAGCTTGAAAAATAAATAGGACATGCCTTAAAGCTCAATTTCAACGGATTTTGAGGCACATGCGAATTCAACCACAAAGAGGTATCAGCTCACAATTGCCAGAGTAACCATCAGCAAGAAAACTACAAACAATAAATGCTGAAGGTGTTGTGGAGAAATGTATACCCTCAACTTCAAGTGGGACGTAAGTTGGAAAGGGCCACAGATGAGAACAGAAAGGAGGTGCCTTAAAAAGGTAAACATTGAGCTACCATATGACCTAGCAGGCCCACTCCTCGACCTATAATCTAAGAAGACAGAATTGGAAAGACACAGGCAGGCAAATCTGCATTGCACAGTATCACAATAGCCAAGATATGGAAGTAACCAAAAAGTCCACCAACAGATGGGTGGACACAGAAGAACTCCTCCATGTACAGATGGAATATTCGCTACTGAAAAAAATGAAACAATGCCATTTGCAGCACCATAGATGAGTCTAGACGTAATCACGCCCCCTGTAGTAAGTGAGAAAGCAAAAGACACATATCCTATCATATCACTTTTAGGAGTTACTTAAAAATTGATACCAATGAAGATATTTCCACAGAGAAAGGCAATCACAGATTCATTAAAAAAACTTAGGCTCACCAAAAAGAAAGGGATGAGGATTGGATACATTACCATATTGGGGTTAACAGAGATATACAAACCATGTGAAATATATAATCACCAAAGGCGTACGGAAGACCAGGAGAAGACTACTCAACATTCTGTCATAACCTAAATGGGAAAAGGATGCGAGGAAGAGTAGATACACAAATATGTGTGAAAGAACCACATCTTGCACACCAAGAAGAAACAAACCATTGTAATCAAATTTGCTGGGATAAAAAATAAAAAGTAAATTACAAATATGAACAAGAAGTAATGAGACATAAACTTAAAGGGCTTTTTCCTGGCACATTCCATTTTAATTTACAACCTAGAACACCACTTCCATTAAGGCTCTGTTTCCCTAGTAACCAAATTTGGTAAAGGAGAAATGCTGCCACCTTGTGGCCGTTTCCTGCAAGAGCAGCTTTAAAGTCACAGCTAATGGTCACTTAACATTCACAAGGACTCAGGGCTGTAAAGGACACCTGCCCTAAAATATTGTGCTGAAGTAGGGAATGGACAAAAAAATTCAAAACAGGCAAATGTTTCAAGAAGAGATTATGAAGAGTTAAGTTTTACTCACACTCTTTTTTTAAAAAAAAAGGAACATGGATAAAAGCTCAACCTCAGGGAGTGTTAGACGCATGCAATCTAATCTACAAAAAGTTTCAACTTACACCAGTCGACTGACCATCAGCAAAAAGTCTACAAAAAATAAATGCTGAAGGGGTTTTACAGAACTGTGTACCCTCAACCTGCTGGTGAGACGTAAAACGGTAACAGCCAATAATGAGAACCGAAAGGAGCTCTGTTTAAAAGTAAAAATGTAGGTACCATTCAGTCCAGCAGGCGCACCATTGGACCTCTCACCTGAGAAGACAAGAATGGAGAAGACACAGGCCTCAAAAGCTGCAGTGCAGCCTTATTCACAATAGCCAAGACAGTGAAGCAACCAAAATGTCCACCAACAGGTGAATGGATAAAGAAGAAGTGGTCCATGTACACAATGGAATATTAGCCATGGAAGACAATGAAACATTGCTCTTTGACGCACCACAAATGAGTCTGGAGATAATCACGAAACATGAGGTAACTCGGAAAGCAAAAGACCTGTATTCTATGATATCACTTATAGGCGTTATCTAATAACTGACACAAATGAACATATTTCCACAGAGAAAGACACTCACAGATTTAGAAAACTATGCTCATCTAAAAGGAAAGGTGGAGTGAATGGATAAATTAAGATTAGTGTTACTATATGTATACAAACACATATTATATACATATCTCAAAAATACCGACCATACAGCAAGGAAGTCTGCGGAACCCTCTGTAATATTTTACATGGGAAGAGGATCTGTACTTGAATAGACATATATAATCTACAAATGAACCAGATTGTTTACACCTAGGACAAACAATATTCTAAGCTTTACCCCAATTAAAAAATTTTTTAAAACCAAGAAGAAATAATGAGACATAAACTTATGGGGGTTTCTCCATGCACATTCCAATGTAATTTACAACGTAGGGACACGACTTCCAGAAAGGCTCTGCTGCCCTAGTAACCAGATTTGGGAATGGAGAAATGCTGCCTCCTTTAGGCCACTTCCCACAACAGCAGCTTTAAACGCATTGCTAAAGGTCACTAAATATTCACCAAACTTGCAGTTCGGGAAATGATACCTGCTCTCTAAAAAAAGTCTGAGGTGGAAAATCGACCAAAAAATTCAAAAGAGGGCAACCTTCCAAGAAGACAATATCAAGAGTTATAATGTACTCCCATTTGTTTCCTTTTTTTAACAGAAAAGAAAACGGCGGAGAAAAATGATGAGTTTTACGAATTTTCAAAGACATGCAAACACAAATTACAAAACCCTATCAGCTCACAGCAGCCAGTAGGGGCATTGGCATAAATTCTGCAAACAATAAATGCTGAAGCGATTGTGGAGAAATGTGTACCCTCGATTCTAAAGGGGACGTGGTAAGTGCCACTAATGTAAACACAAAGAAGGTTCATTGAAAAGGGAAATACGGTGCTACCAGTCAGTCAATCACACCCACTGCTGGGCCTATCACCTGAGAAAATGAGAATCAAAAAGTCACAGGCTGGCAATCCTGCACTAAAACAATATTTACCATAGCCAACACTTGGAAGCAATGAAAATGTCCATCAACCGAGGAATGCACAAAGTAGAAGTGGTCCACGTACACAGTCGAAAATTACTCCAATAAAAAATAAACATTACATTTAAAAATCCAACAAAAATAAGGAGACATCAGCTTGTGTGGGTTTGTCCAGGCACACTCCACTCTAATTTATAACCGAGAAACCCCACAGGCCGCAAGGGCTTTTCCCTAGTTACCAGGGTAGGGAAAATAGAAAGGCTGCTGCCCTCTGGCAGTTACCTGCAAAAGCAGTTTTAAAGCCTGTGCTAATGGTCATTTCATAGGAACAAGTACTGCAGAACTGTAAATGAAAACTGCTCTCAAAATGTCTTGAGGGAGGTAATGGCCAAAACATTTCAAAATGTGACACATACTTTAAGAGAACACTTTGAAGAACTAAGGGGTAATCACAGCTTGAAAAATAAAAAGGACATGCCTTAAAGCTCAATTTCAACGGATTTTGAGGCACATGCGAATTCAACCACAAAGAGGTATCAGCTCACAATTGCCAGAGTAACCGTCAGCAAGAAAACTACAAACAATAAATGCTGAAGGTGTTGTGGAGAAATGTATACCCTCAACTTCAAGTGGGACGTAAGCTGGAAAGGGTCACAGATGAGAACAGAAAGGAGGTGCCTTAAAAAGGTAAACATTGAGCTACCATATGACCTAGCAGGCCCACTCCTCGACCTATAATCTAAGAACACAGAATTGGAAAGACACAGGCAGGCAAATCTGCATTGCACAGTATCACAATAGCCAAGATATGGAAGTAACCAAAAAGTCCACCAACAGATGGGTGGACACAGAAGAACTCCTCCATGTACAGATGGAATATTCGCTACTGAAAAAAATGAAACAATGCCATTTGCAGCACCATAGATGAGTCTAGACATAATCACGCCCCCTGTAGTAAGTGAGAAAGCAAAAGACACATATCCTATCATATCACTTTTAGGAGTTACTTAAAAATTGATACCAATGAAGATATTTCCACAGAGAAAGGCAATCACAGATTCATTAAAAAAACTTAGGTTCACCAAATAGAAAGGTATGAGGATTGGATACATTACCATATTGGGGTTAACAGAGATATACAAACCATGTGAAATATATAATCACCAAAGGCGTACGGAAGACCAGGAGAAGACTACTCAACATTCTGTCATAACCTAAATGGGAAAAGGATGCGAGGAAGAATAGATACACATATATGTGTGAAAGAACCACATCTTGCACACCAAGAAGAAACAAACCATTGTAATCAAATTTGCTGGGATAAAAAATAAAAAGTAAATTACAAATATGAACAAGAAGTAATGAGACATAAACTTAAAGGGCTTTTTCCTGGCATATTCCATTCTAATATACAACCTAGAACACCACTTCCATTAAGGCTCTGTTTCCCTAGTAACCAAATTTGGTAAAGGAGAAATGCTGCCACCTTGTGGCCGTTTCCTGCAAGAGCAGCTTTAAAGTCACAGCTAATGGTCACTTAACATTTACAAGGACTCAGGGCTGTAAAGGACACCTGCCCGAAAAAATTGAGCTGAAGTAGGGAATGGACAAAAAATTTCAAAACAGGCAAATGTTTCAAGAAGAGAATATGAAGAGTTACGTTTTACTGACGCTCTTTTAAAAAAAAAGGAAAATGGATAAAAGCTCAACCTCAGGGAGTGTTAGACCCATGCAATCTAATCTACAAAAAGTTTTCAACTTACACCAATCGACTGACCATCAGCAAAAAGTCTACGAACAATAAATGCTGAAGGGGTTTTAGAGAACTGTGAACCCTCTACCTGCTGTTGAGATGTAAAAGGGTAACAGCCAATAATGAGAATAGAAAGGAGCTGTGTTTAAAAGTAAAAATGGAGGTACCATTCAATCCAGCAGGCACACCATTGTACCTCTCACCTGAGAAGACAAGAATCGAGAAGACACAGGCCGCAAAAGCTGCAGTGCAGCCTTATTCACAATAGCCAAGACCGTGAAGCAATCAAAATATCCAACAAGAGGTGAATGGATAAAGAAGAAGTGGTCCATGTACACAATGGAATATTAGCCATGGAAAACAATGAACCATTGCTCTCTGAGGCACCACAAATGAGTCTGGAGAAAATCACGAAACATGAGGTAAGTCCAAAAGCAAAAGACCTATATTCTATGATATCACTTATAGGCGTTATCTAATAACTGACACAAATGAACATATTTCCACAGAGAAAGACACTCACAGACTTAGAAAACTGTGCTCATCTAAAAGGAAAGGTGGAGTGAATGGATAAATTAAGATTAGTGTTACTATATGTATACAAACACATATTATATACATATCTCAAAAAGACCGACCATGTAGCAAGGGAGGTCTGCGGAACATTCTGTAACATTTTACATGGGAAGAGGATCTGTACTTGAATAGACATATATAATCTACAAATGAACCAGATTGTTTACACCTAGGAGAAACAATATTCTAAGCTTTACCCCAATTAAAAAAAATTTTAAAACCAAGAAGAAATAATGAGGCATAAACTTATGGGGGTTTCTCCATGCACATTCCAATGTAATTTACAACCTAGGAACACGACTTCCAGAAAGGCTCTGCTGCCCTAGTAACCAGATTTGGGAATGGAGAAATGCTGCCTCCTTTAGGCCACTTCCCACAACAGCAGCTTTAAACACATTGCTAAAGGTCACTAAATATTCACCAAACTTGCAGTTCGGGAAATGACACCTGCTCTCTAAAAAAAGTCTGAGGTGGAAAATCGACAAAAAATTCAAAAGAGGGCAACCTTCCAAGAAGACAATATCAAGAGTTATAATGTACTCCCATTTGTTTCCTTTTTTTAACAGAAAAGAAAACGGCGGAGAAAAATGATGAGTTTTACGAATTTTCAAAGACATGCAAACCCAAATTACAAAACCCTATCAGCTCACAGCAGCCAGTAGGGGCATTGGCATAAATTCTGCAAAGAATAAGTGCTGAAGCGATTGTGGAGAAATGTGTACCCTCGATTCTAAAGGGGACGTAATAAGTGCCACTAATGAAAACACAAAGAAGGTGCTTTGAAAAGGGAAAAACGTTGCTACCAGTCAGTCAATCACACCCACTGCTGGGCCTATCACCTGAGAAAATGAGAATCAAAAAGTCACAGGCTGGCAATCCTGCACTCCAACAATATTTACCATAGCCAACACTTGGAAGCAATGAAAATGTCCATCAACCGAGGAATGCACAATGTAGAAGTGGTCCATGTACACAGTGGAAATTTTTCCAATAAAAAATAAAAATTACATTTAAAAATCCAACAAAAGTAAGGAGACATCAGCTTGTGTGGGTTTCTCCAGGCACACTCCACTCTAATTTTTAACCGAGAAACACCACAGGCCGCAAGGGCTTTTCCCTAGTTACCAGGGTGGGGAACATAGAAAGGCTGCTGCCCTCTGGCAGTTACCTGCAAAAGCAGCTTTAAAGCCCGTGCTAATGGTCATTTCATAGGAACAAGTACTGCAGAACTGTAAATGAAACTTGCCCTCAAAATGTCTTGAGGGAGGTAATGGCCAAAATATTTCAAATGGTGACACATACTTTAAGAAAACACTTTGAAGAAATAAGCTCTAATCATAGCTGGAAAAATAAATAGGACATGTCTAAAAGCTCAATTTCAACGCATTATGAGACACATGCAAATTCAACCACAAAGAGGTATCAGCTCACACCACTCAGAATAACCATCAGCAAAAACTACAAAGAATAAATGCTGAAGGTGCTGGGAAGAAATGCATACCCTCAACTTTATGTGGGACGTAACCTGGAAAGAGCCACTAAAGAGAACAGAATAGAGGTGCCTTTAAAAGGTAAACATTGAGCTACCATAGGATCCAGCAGACCTATTCCTGGACCTATAAACTAAGAAGACAGAATTGGAAGGACACAGGTATGCAAATCTGCATTGCATAGTATTACAATAGCCAAGATACGGAAGTAACCAAAAAGTCCACCGACAGATGGGTGGACAAAGAAGAACTGCTACCTGTACAGATGGAATATGAGCTAGTGAAAAAAAGAAACAATGCCATTTGCAGCACCATAGATGAGTCTAGACGTAATCACGCCACCTGTAGTAAGTGAGAAAGCAAAAGACACATATCCTATCATATCACTTTTAGGAGTTACTTAAAAATTGATACCAATGAAGATATTTCCACAGAGAAAGGCAATCGCAGATTCATTTAAAATCTTATGGTTCACCAAATAGAAAGGGATGAGGATTGGATACATTACCATATTGGGGTTAACAGAGATATACAAACCATGTGAAATATATAACCACCAAAGACGTACGGAAGACCAGGAGAAGACTACTCAACATTGTGCCATAACCTACATGGTTAAAGGATGCGAGGAAAAATAGATACCTGTATATGTGTGAAAGAACCACATCTTGCACACCTAGAGCAAACAAACCATTGTAATCAAATTTGCTGGGATAAAAAATAAAAAGTAAATTACAAATATGAACAAGAAGTAATGAGACATAAACTTAAAGGGATTTTTCCTGGCATATTCCATTCTAATATACAACCTAGAACACCACTTCCATTAAGGCTCTGTTTCCCTAGTAACCAAATTTGGTAAAGGAGAAATGCTGCCACCTTGTGGCCGTTTCCTGCAAGAGCAGCTTTAAACTCACAGCTAATGGTCACTTAACATTCACAAGGACTCAGGGCTGTGAAGGACACCTGCCCTAAAAAATTGTGCTGAAGTAGGGAATGGACAAAAAAATTCAAAACAGGCAAATGTTTCAAGAAGAGATTATGAAGACTTAAGTTTTACTCACACTTTTTAAAAAAAAGGAAAATGGATAAAAGCTCAACCTCAGGGAGTGTTAGACGCATGCAATCTAATCTACAAAAAGTTTCAACTTACATCAGTCGAATGACCATCAGCAAAAAGTCTATAAACAATAAATGCTGAAGGAGTTTTAGAGAACTGTGTACCCTCTACCTGCTGGTGAGACGTAAAACGGTAATAGCCAATAATGAGAACCGAAAGGAGCTCTGTTTAAAAGTAAAAATGGAGGTATCATTCAACCCAGCAGGCGCACCATTGGACCTCTCACCTGAGAAGACAAGAATGGAGAAGACACAGGCCTCAAAAGCTGCAGTGCAGCCTTATTCACAATAGCCAAGACAGTGAAGCAACCAAAATGTCCACCAACAGGTGAATGGATAAAGAAGAAGTGGTCCATGTACACAATGAAATATTAGCCATGGAAGACAATGAAACATTGCTCTTTTACGCACCACAAATGAGTCTGGAGATAATCACGGAACATGAGGTAACTCGGAAAGCAAAAGACCTGTATTCTATGATATCACTTATAGGCGTTATCTAATAACTGACACAAATGAACATATTTCCACAGAGAAAGACACTCACAGATTTAGAAAACTATGCTCATCTAAAAGGAAAGTTGGAGTGAATGGATAAATTAAGATTAGTGTTACTATATGTATACAAACACATATTATGTACATATCTCAAAAATACCGACCATACAGCAAGGAAGTCTGCGGAACCCTCTGTAATATTTTACATGGGAAGAGGATCTGTACTTGAATAGACATATATAATCTACAAATGAACCAGATTGTTTACACCTAGGACAAACAATATTCTAAGCTTTACCCCAATTAAAAAATTTTTTAAAACCAAGAAGAAATAATGAGACATAAACTTATGGGGGTTTCTCCATGCACATTACAATGTAATTTACAACGTAGGGACACGACTTCCAGAAAGGCTCTGCTGCCCTAGTAACCAGATTTGGGAATGGAGAAATGCTGCCTCCTTTAGGCCACTTCCCACAACAGCAGCTTTAAACGCATTGCTAAAGGTCACTAAATATTCACCAAACTTGCAGTTCGGGAAATAATACCTGCTCTCTAAAAAAAGTCTGAGGTGGAAAATCGACCAAAAAATTCAAAAGAGGGCAACCTTCCAAGAAGACAATATCAAGAGTTATAATGTACTCCCATTTGTTTCCTTTTTTTAACAGAAAAGAAAACGGCGGAGAAAAATGATGAGTTTTACGAATTTTCAAAGACATGCAAACACAAATTACAAAACCCTATCAGCTCACAGCAGCCAGTAGGGGCATTGGCATAAATTCTGCAAACAATAAATGCTGAAGCGATTGTGGAGAAATGTGTACCCTCGATTCTAAAGGGGACGTGGTAAGTGCCACTAATGTAAACACAAAGAAGGTTCATTGAAAAGGGAAATACAGTGCTACCAGTCAGTCAATCACACCCACTGCTGGGCCTATCACCTGAGAAAATGAGAATCAAAAAGTCACAGGCTGGCAATCCTGCACTAAAACAATATTTACCATAGCCAACACTTGGAAGCAATGAAAATGTCCATCAACCGAGGAATGCACAAAGTAGAAGTGGTCCACGTACACAGTCGAAAATTACTCCAATAAAAAATAAACATTACATTTAAAAATCCAACAAAAATAAGGAGACATCAGCTTGTGTGGGTTTGTCCAGGCACACTCCACTCTAATTTATAACCGAGAAACCCCACAGGCCGCAAGGGCTTTTCCCTAGTTACCAGGGTAGGGAAAATAGAAAGGCTGCTGCCCTCTGGCAGTTACCTGCAAAAGCAGTTTTAAAGCCTGTGCTAATGGTCATTTCATAGGAACAAGTACTGCAGAACTGTAAATGAAAACTGCCCTCAAAATGTCTTGAGGGAGGTAATGGCCAAAACATTTCAAAATGTGACACATACTTTAAGAGAACACTTTGAAGAACTAAGGGGTAATCACAGCTTGAAAAATAAAAAGGACATGCCTTAAAGCTCAATTTCAACGGATTTTGAGGCACATGCGAATTCAACCACAAAGAGGTATCAGCTCACAATTGCCAGAGTAACCGTCAGCAAGAAAACTACAAACAATAAATGCTGAAGGTGTTGTGGAGAAATGTATACCCTCAACTTCAAGTGGGACGTAAGTTGGAAAGGGTCACAGATGAGAACAGAAAGGAGGTGCCTTAAAAAGGTAAACATTGAGCTACCATATGACCTAGCAGGCCCATTCCTCGACCTATAATCTAAGAAGACAGAATTGGAAAGACACAGGCAGGCAAATCTGCATTGCACAGTATCACAATAGCCAAGATATGGAAGTAACCAAAAAGTCCACCAACAGATGGGTGGACACAGAAGAACTCCTCCATGTACAGATGGAATATTCGCTACTGAAAAAAATGAAACAATGCCATTTGCAGCACCATAGATGAGTCTAGACGTAATCACGCCCCCTGTAGTAAGTGAGAAAGCAAAAGACACATATCCTATCATATCACTTTTACGAGTTACTTAAAAATTGATACCAATGAAGATATTTCCACAGAGAAAGGCAATCACAGATTCATTAAAAAAACTTAGGTTCACCAAATAGAAAGGTATGAGGATTGGATACATTCCCATATTGGGGTTAACAGAGATATACAAACCATGTGAAATATATAATCACCAAAGGCGTACGGAAGACCAGGAGAAGACTACTCAACATTCTGTCATAACCTAAATGGGAAAAGGATGCGAGGAAGAATAGATACACATATATGTGTGAAAGAACCACATCTTGCACACCAAGAAGAAACAAACCATTGTAATCAAATTTGCTGGGATAAAAAATAAAAAGTAAATTACAAATATGAACAAGAAGTAATGAGACATAAACTTAAAGGGCTTTTTCCTGGCATATTCCATTCTAATATACAACCTAGAACACCACTTCCATTAAGGCTCTGTTTCCCTAGTAACCAAATTTGGTAAAGGAGAAATGCTGCCACCTTGTGGCCGTTTCCTGCAAGAGCAGCTTTAAAGTCACAGCTAATGGTCACTTAACATTTACAAGGACTCAGGGCTGTAAAGGACACCTGCCCTAAAAAATTGAGCTGAAGTAGGGAATGGACAAAAAATTTCAAAACAGGCAAATGTTTCAAGAAGAGAATATGAAGAGTTACGTTTTACTGACGCTCTTTTAAAAAAAAAGGAAAATGGATAAAAGCTCAACCTCAGGGAGTGTTAGACCCATGCAATCTAATCTACAAAAAGTTTTCAACTTACACCAATCGACTGACCATCAGCAAAAAGTCTACGAACAATAAATGCTGAAGGGGTTTTAGAGAACTGTGAACCCTCTACCTGCTGTTGAGACGTAAAAGGGTAACAGCCAATAATGAGAATAGAAAGGAGCTGTGTTTAAAAGTAAAAATGGAGGTACCATTCAATCCAGCAGGCACACCATTGGACCTCTCACCTGAGAAGACAAGAATCGAGAAGACACAGGCCGCAAAAGCTGCAGTGCAGCCTTATTCACAATAGCCAAGACCGTGAAGCAATCAAAATATCCAACAAGAGGTGAATGGATAAAGAAGAAGTGGTCCATGTACACAATGGAATATTAGCCATGGAAAACAATGAACCATTGCTCTCTGAGGCACCACAAATGAGTCTGGAGAAAATCACGAAACATGAGGTAAGTCCAAAAGCAAAAGACCTATATTGTATGATATCACTTATAGGCGTTATCTAATAACTGACACAAATGAACATATTTCCACAGAGAAAGACACTCACAGACTTAGAAAACTGTGCTCATCTAAAAGGAAAGGTGGAGTGAATGGATAAATTAAGATTAGTGTTACTATATGTATACAAACACATATTATATACATATCTCAAAAAGACAGACCATATAGCAAGGGAGGTCTGCGGAACATTCTGTAACATTTTACATGGGAAGAGGATCTGTACTTGAATAGACATATATAATCTACAAATGAACCAGATTGTTTACACCTAGGAGAAACAATATTCTAAGCTTTACCCCAATTAAAAAAAATTTTAAAACCAAGAAGAAATAATGAGGCATAAACTTATGGGGGTTTCTCCATGCACATTCCAATGTAATTTACAACCTAGGAACACGACTTCCAGAAAGGCTCTGCTGCCCTAGTAACCAGATTTGGGAATGGAGAAATGCTGCCTCCTTTAGGCCACTTCCCACAACAGCAGCTTTAAACACATTGTAAAGGTCACTAAATATTCACCAAACTTGCAGTTCGGGAAATGACACCTGCTCTCTAAAAAAAGTCTGAGGTGGAAAATCGACCAAAAAATTCAAAAGAGGGCAACCTTCCAAGAAGACAATATCAAGAGTTATAATGTACTCCCATTTGTTTCCTTTTTTTAACAGAAAAGAAAACGGCGGAGAAAAATGATGAGTTTTACGAATTTTCAAAGACATGCAAACCCAAATTACAAAACCCTATCAGCTCACAGCAGCCAGTAGGGGCATTGGCATAAATTCTGCAAAGAATAAATGCTGAAGCGATTGTGGAGAAATGTGTACCCTCGATTCTAAAGGGGACGTAATAAGTGCCACTAATGAAAACACAAAGAAGGTGCTTTGAAAAGGGAAAAACGTTGCTACCAGTCAGTCAATCACACCCACTGCTGGGCCTATCACCTGAGAAAATGAGAATCAAAAAGTCACAGGCTGGCAATCCTGCACTCCAACAATATTTACCATAGCCAACACTTGGAAGCAATGAAAATGTCCATCAACCGAGGAATGCACAATGTAGAAGTGGTCCATGTACACAGTGGAAAATTTTCCAATAAAAAATAAAAATTACATGTAAAAATCCAACAAAAATAAGGAGACATCAGCTTGTGTGGGTTTCTCCAGGCACACTCCACTCTAATTTTTAACCGAGAAACACCACAAGCCGCAAGGGCTTTTCCCCTTTTACCAGGGTGGGGAAAATAGAAAGGCTGCTGCCCTCTGGCAGTTACCTGCAAAAGCAGCTTTAAAGCCTGTGCTAATGGTCATTTCATAGGAACAAGTACTGCAGAACTGTAAATGAAACCTGCCCTCAAAATGTCTTGAGGGAGGTAATGGCCAAAACATTTCAAAATGTGACACATACTTTAAGAGAACACTTTGAAGAACTAAGGGGTAATCACAGCTTGAAAAATAAAAAGGACATGCCTTAAAGCTCAATTTCAACGGATTTTGAGGCACATGAGAATTCAACCACAAAGAGGTATCAGCTCACAATTGCCAGAGTAACCATCAGCAAGAAAACTACAA
The DNA here is from genome assembly GCF_028021215.1 of Eschrichtius robustus. Classification (NCBI taxonomy): domain Eukaryota; kingdom Metazoa; phylum Chordata; class Mammalia; order Artiodactyla; family Eschrichtiidae; genus Eschrichtius; species Eschrichtius robustus. The sequence goes on along the minus strand of NC_090830.1, from coordinate 27,459,668 downwards.
ACAATAAATGCTGAAGGTGTTGTGGAGAAATGTATACCCTCAACTTCAAGTGGGACGTAAGTTGGAAAGGGCCACAGATGAGAACAGAAAGGAGGTGCCTTAAAAAGGTAAACATTGAGCTACCATATGACCTAGCAGGCCCACTCCTCGACCTATAATCTAAGAAGACAGAATTGGAAAGACACAGGCAGGCAAATCTGCATTGCACAGTATCACAATAGCCAAGATATGGAAGTAACCAAAAAGTCCACCAACAGATGGGTGGACACAGAAGAACTCCTCCATGTACAGATGGAATATTCGCTACTGAAAAAAATGAAACAATGCCATTTGCAGCACCATAGATGAGTCTAGACGTAATCACGCCCCCTGTAGTAAGTGAGAAAGCAAAAGACACATATCCTATCATATCACTTTTAGGAGTTACTTAAAAATTGATGCCAATGAAGATATTTCCACAGAGAAAGGCAATCACAGATTCATTAAAAAAACTTAGGCTCACCAAAAAGAAAGGGATGAGGATTGGATACATTACCATATTGGGGTTAACAGAGATATACAAACCATGTGAAATATATAATCACCAAAGGCGTACGGAAGACCAGGAGAAGACTACTCAACATTCTGTCATAACCTAAATGGGAAAAGGATGCGAGGAAGAGTAGATACCCATATATGTGTGAAAGAACCACATCTTGCACAGCAAGAAGAAACAAACCATTGTAATCAAATTTGCTGGGATAAAAAATAAAAAGTATATTACAAATATGAACAAGAAGTAATGAGACATAAACTTAAAGGGCTTTTTCCTGGCACATTCCATTTTAATTTACAACCTAGAACACCACTTCCATTAAGGCTCTGTTTCCCTAGTAACCAAATTTGGTAAAGGAGAAATGCTGCCACCTTGTGGCCGTTTCCTGCAAGAGCAGCTTTAAAGTCACAGCTAATGGTCACTTAACATTCATAAGAACTCAAGGCTGTAAGGACACCTGCCCTAAAAAATTGTGCTGAAGTAGGGAATGGACAAAAAATTTCAAAACAGGCAAATGTTTCAAGAAGAGAATATGAAGAGTTACGTTTTACTGACGCTCTTTAAAAAAAAAAGGAAAATGGATAAAAGCTCCACCTCAGGGAGTGTTAGACCCATGCAATCTAATCTACAAAAAGTTTTCAACTTACACCAATCGACTGACCATCAGCAAAAAGTCTACGAACAATAAATGCTGAAGGGGTTTTAGAGAACTGTGAACCCTCTACCTGCTGTTGAGACGTAAAAGGGTAACAGCCAATAATGAGAATAGAAAGGAGCTGTGTTTAAAAGCAAAAATGGAGGTACCATTCAATCCAGCAGGCACGCCATTGGACCTCTCACCTGAGAAGACAAGAATCGAGAAGACACAGGCCGCAAAAGCTGCAGTGCAGCCTTATTCACAATAGCCAAGACCGTGAAGCAATCAAAATATCCAACAAGTGGTGAATGGATAAAGAAGAAGTGGTCCATGTACACAATGGAATATTAGCCATGGAAAACAATGAACCATTGCTCTCTGAGGCACCACAAATGAGTCTGGAGATAATCACGAAACATGAGGTAAGTCCAAAAGCAAAAGACCTATATTCTATGATATCACTTATAGGCGTTATCTAATAACTGACACAAATGAACATATTTCCACAGAGAAAGACACTCGCAGACTTAGAAAACAAACTATGCTCATCTAAAAGGAAAGGTGGAGTGAATGGATAAATTAAGATTAGTGTTACTACATGTATACAAACACATATTATATACATATCTCAAAAAGACCGACCATATAGCAAGGGAGGCCTGCGGAACATTCTGTAACATTTTACATGGGAAGAGGATCTGTACTTGAATAGACATATATAATCTACAAATGAACCAGATTGTGTACACCTAGGACAAACAATATTCTAAGCTTTACCACAATTAAAAAAATTTTTAAAACCAAGAAGAAATAATGAGACATAAACTTATGGGGGTTTCTCCATGCACATTCCAATGTAATTTACAACCTAGGAACACGACTTCCAGAAAGGCTCTGCTGCCCTAGAAACCAGATTTGGGAATGGAGAAATGCTGCCTGCTTGAGGCCACTTCCCACAACAGCAGCTTTAAACCCATTTCTAAAGGTCAATAAATATTCACCAAACTTGCAGTTCGGGAAATGACACCTGCTCTCTAAAAAAACTCTGGGGTGGAAAATCGACCAAAAAATTCAAAAGAGGGCAACCTTCTAAGAAGACAGTTTCCAGAGTTATAATGTACTCCCATTTGTTTCCTTTTTGTAACAGAAAAGAAAACGGCGGAGAAAAATAATGAGTTTTACGAATTTTCAAATACATGCAAACCCAAATTACAAAAACCTATCAGCTCACAGCAGCCAGTAGGGCCATTAGCATAAATGCTGCAAACAATAAATGCTGAAGCGATTGTGGAGAAATGCGTACCCTGGATTCTAAGGGGGACGTGGTAAGAGCCACTAATGAAAACACAAAGGAGGTGCTTTGAAAAGGGAAACACGGTGCTACCAGTCAATGAATCACACACACTGCTGGGCCTATCACCTGAGAAAATGAGAATCAAAAAGTCACAGGCTGGCAATTCTGCACTCCAACAATATTTATCATAGCCAACACTTGGAAGAAATGAAAATGTCCATCAACCGAGGAATGCACAAAGTAGAAGTGGTCCACGTACACAGTGGAAAATTACTCCAATAAAAAATAAAAATTACATTTAAAAATCCAACAAAAATAAGGAGACATCAGCTTGTGTGCGTTTCTCCAGGCACACTACACTCTAATTTTTAACCGAGAAACACCACAGGCCGCAAGGGCTTTTCCCTAGTTACCAGGGTGGGGAACATAGAAAGGCTGCTGCCCTCTGGCAGTTACCTGCAAAAGCAGCTTTAAAGCCCGTGCTAATGGTCATTTCATAGGAACAAGTACTGCATAACTGTAAATGAAACTTGCCCTCAAAAGGTCTTGAGGGAGGTAATGGCCAAAATATTTCAAATGGTGACACATACTTTAAGAAAACACTTTGAAGAAAAAAGCTCTAATCACAGCTGGAAAAATAAAAAGGACATGCCTTAAAGCTCAATTTCAACGCATTATGAGACACATGCAAATTCAACCACAAAGAGGTATCAGCTCACAATTGCCAGAGTAACCGTCAGCAAGAAAACTACAAACAATAAATGCTGAAGGTGTTGTGGAGAAATGTATACCCTCAACTTCAAGTGGGACGTAAGTTGGAAAGGGTCACAGATGAGAACAGAAAGGAGGTGCCTTAAAAAGGTAAACATTGAGCTACCATATGACCTAGCAGGCCCATTCCTCGACCTATAATCTAAGAAGACAGAATTGGAAAGACACAGGCAGGCAAATCTGCATTGCACAGTATCACAATAGCCAAGATATGGAAGTAACCAAAAAGTCCACCAACAGATGGGTGGACACAGAAGAACTCCTCCATGTACAGATGGAATATTCGCTACTGAAAAAAATGAAACAATGCCATTTGCAGCACCATAGATGAGTCTAGACGTAATCACGCCCCCTGTAGTAAGTGAGAAAGCAAAAGACATATATCCTATCATATCACTTTTAGGAGTTACTTAAAAATTGATACCAATGAAGATATTTCCACAGAGAAAGGCAATCACAGATTCATTAAAAAAACTTAGGTTCACCAAATAGAAAGGGATGAGGATTGGATACATTCCCATATTGGGGTTAACAGAGATATACAAACCATGTGAAATATATAATCACCAAAGGCGTACGGAAGACCAGGAGAAGACTACTCAACATTCTGTCATAACCTAAATGGGAAAAGGATGCGAGGAAGAATAGATACACATATATGTGTGAAAGAACCACATCTTGCACACCAAGAAGAAACAAACCATTGTAATCAAATTTGCTGGGATAAAAAATAAAAAGTAAATTACAAATATGAACAAGAAGTAATGAGACATAAACTTAAAGGGCTTTTTCCTGGCATATTCCATTCTAATATACAACCTAGAACACCACTTCCATTAAGGCTCTGTTTCCCTAGTAACCAAATTTGGTAAAGGAGAAATGCTGCCACCTTGTGGCCGTTTCCTGCAAGAGCAGCTTTAAAGTCACAGCTAATGGTCACTTAACATTTACAAGGATTCAGGGCTGTAAAGGACACCTGCCCTAAAAAATTGAGCTGAAGTAGGGAATGGACAAAAAATTTCAAAACAGGCAAATGTTTCAAGAAGAGAATATGAAGAGTTACGTTTTACTGACGCTCTTTTAAAAAAAAAGGAAAATGGATAAAAGCTCAACCGCAGGGAGTGTTAGACGCATGCAATCTAATCTACAAAAAGTTTTCAACTTACACCAATCGACTGACCATCAGCAAAAAGTCTACGAACAATAAATGCTGAAGGGGTTTTAGAGAACTGTGAACCCTCTACCTGCTGTTGAGACGTAAAAGGGTAACAGCCAATAATGAGAATAGAAAGGAGCTGTGTTTAAAAGTAAAAATGGAGGTACCATTCAATCCAGCAGGCACACCATTGGACCTCTCACCTGAGAAGACAAGAATCGAGAAGACACAGACCGCAAAAGCTGCAGTGCAGCCTTATTCACAATAGCCAAGACCGTGAAGCAATCAAAATATCCAACAAGAGGTGAATGGATAAAGAAGAAGTGGTCCATGTACACAATGGAATATTAGCCATGGAAAACAATGAACCATTGCTCTCTGAGGCACCACAAATGAGTCTGGAGAAAATCACGAAACATGAGGTAAGTCCAAAAGCAAAAGACCTATATTCTATGATATCACTTATAGGCGTTATCTAATAACTGACACAAATGAACATATTTCCACAGAGAAAGACACTCACAGATTTAGAAAACTGTGCTCATCTAAAAGGTAAGGTGGAGTGAATGGATAAATTAAGATTAGTGTTACTATATGTATACAAACACATATTATATACATATCTCAAAAAGACCGACCATATAGCAAGGGAGGTCTGCGGAACATTCTGTAACATTTTACATGGGAAGAGGATCTGTACTTGAATAGACATATATAATCTACAAATGAACCAGATTGTTTACACCTAGGAGAAACAATATTCTAAGCTTTACCCCAATTAAAAAAAATTTTAAAACCAAGAAGAAATAATGAGGCATAAACTTATGGGGGTTTCTCCATGCACATTCCAATGTAATTTACAACCTAGGAACACGACTTCCAGAAAGGCTCTGCTGCCCTAGTAACCAGATTTGGGAATGGAGAAATGCTGCCTCCTTTAGGCCACTTCCCACAACAGCAGCTTTAAACACATTGCTAAAGGTCACTAAATATTCACCAAACTTGCAGTTCGGGAAATGACACCTGCTCTCTAAAAAAAGTCTGAGGTGGAAAATCGACAAAAAATTCAAAAGAGGGCAACCTTCCAAGAAGACAATATCAAGAGTTATAATGTACTCCCATTTGTTTCCTTTTTTTAACAGAAAAGAAAACGGCGGAGAAAAATGATGAGTTTTACGAATTTTCAAAGACATGCAAACCCAAATTACAAAACCCTATCAGCTCACAGCAGCCAGTAGGGGCATTGGCATAAATTCTGCAAAGAATAAATGCTGAAGCGATTGTGGAGAAATGTGTACCCTCGATTCTAAAGGGGACGTAATAAGTGCCACTAATGAAAACACAAAGAAGGTGCTTTGAAAAGGGAAAAACGTTGCTACCAGTCAGTCAATCACACCCACTGCTGGGCCTATCACCTGAGAAAATGAGAATCAAAAAGTCACAGGCTGGCAATCCTGCACTCCAACAATATTTACCATAGCCAACACTTGGAAGCAATGAAAATGTCCATCAACCGAGGAATGCACAAAGTAGAAGTGGTCCATGTACACAGTGGAAAATTTTCCAATAAAAAATAAAAATTACATGTAAAAATCCAACAAAAATAAGGAGACATCAGCTTGTGTGGGTTTCTCCAGGCACACTCCACTCTAATTTTTAACCGAGAAACACCACAAGCCGCAAGGGCTTTTCCCCTTTTACCAGGGTGGGGAAAATAGAAAGGCTGCTGCCCTCTGGCAGTTACCTGCAAAAGCAGCTTTAAAGCCTGTGCTAATGGTCATTTCATAGGAACAAGTACTGCAGAACTGTAAATGAAACCTGCCCTCAAAATGTCTTGAGGGAGGTAATGGCCAAAACATTTCAAAATGTGACACATACTTTAAGAGAACACTTTGAAGAACTAAGGGGTAATCACAGCTTGAAAAATAAAAAGGACATGCCTTAAAGCTCAATTTCAACGGATTTTGAGGCACATGAGAATTCAACCACAAAGAGGTATCAGCTCACAATTGCCAGAGTAACCATCAGCAAGAAAACTACAAACAATAAATGCTGAAGGTGTTGTGGAGAAATGTATACCCTCAACTTCAAGTGGGACGTAAGTTGGAAAGGGCCACAGATGAGAACAGAAAGGAGGTGCCTTAAAAAGGTAAACATTGAGCTACCATATGACCTAGCAGGCCCACTCCTCGACCTATAATCTAAGAAGACAGAATTGGAAAGACACAGGCAGGCAAATCTGCATTGCACAGTATCACAATAGCCAAGATATGGAAGTAACCAAAAAGTCCACCAACAGATGGGTGGACACAGAAGAACTCCTCCATGTACAGATGGAATATTCGCTACTGAAAAAAATGAAACAATGCCATTTGCAGCACCATAGATGAGTCTAGACGTAATCACGCCCCCTGTAGTAAGTGAGAAAGCAAAAGACACATATCCTATCATATCACTTTTAGGAGTTACTTAAAAATTGATGCCAATGAAGATATTTCCACAGAGAAAGGCAATCACAGATTCATTAAAAAAACTTAGGCTCACCAAAAAGAAAGGGATGAGGATTGGATACATTACCATATTGGGGTTAACAGAGATATACAAACCATGTGAAATATATAATCACCAAAGGCGTACGGAAGACCAGGAGAAGACTACTCAACATTCTGTCATAACCTAAATGGGAAAAGGATGCGAGGAAGAGTAGATACCCATATATGTGTGAAAGAACCACATCTTGCACAGCAAGAAGAAACAAACCATTGTAATCAAATTTGCTGGGATAAAAAATAAAAAGTATATTACAAATATGAACAAGAAGTAATGAGACATAAACTTAAAGGGCTTTTTCCTGGCACATTCCATTTTAATTTACAACCTAGAACACCACTTCCATTAAGGCTCTGTTTCCCTAGTAACCAAATTTGGTAAAGGAGAAATGCTGCCACCTTGTGGCCGTTTCCTGCAAGAGCAGCTTTAAAGTCACAGCTAATGGTCACTTAACATTCACAAGAACTCAAGGCTGTAAGGACACCTGCCCTAAAAAATTGTGCTGAAGTAGGGAATGGACAAAAAATTTCAAAACAGACAAATGTTTCAAGAAGAGAATATGAAGAGTTACGTTTTACTGACACTCTTTAAAAAAAAAAGGAAAATGGATAAAAGCTCCACCTCAGGGAGTGTTAGACGCATGCAATCTAATCTACAAAAAGTTTTCAACTTACACCAATCGACTGACCATCAGCAAAAAGTCTACGAACAATAAATGCTGAAGGGGTTTTAGAGAACTGTGAACCCTCTACCTGCTGTTGAGACGTAAAAGGGTAACAGCCAATAATGAGAATAGAAAGGAGCTGTGTTTAAAAGTAAAAATGGAGGTACCATTCAATCCAGCAGGCACGCCATTGGACCTCTCACCTGAGAAGACAAGAATCGAGAAGACACAGGCCGCAAAAGCTGCAGTGCAGCCTTATTCACAATAGCCAAGACCGTGAAGCAATCAAAATATCCAACAAGTGGTGAATGGATAAAGAAGAAGTGGTCCATGTACACAATGGAATATTAGCCATGGAAAACAATGAACCATTGCTCTCTGAGGCACCACAAATGAGTCTGGAGATAATCACGAAACATGAGGTAAGTCCAAAAGCAAAAGACCTATATTCTATGATATCACTTATAGGCGTTATCTAATAACTGACACAAATGAACATATTTCCACAGAGAAAGACACTCACAGACTTAGAAAACAAACTATGCTCATCTAAAAGGAAAGGTGGAGTGAATGGATAAATTAAGATTAGTGTTACTATATGTATACAAACACATATTATATACATATCTCAAAAAGACCGACCATATAGCAAGGGAGGTCTGCGGAATATTCTGTAACATTTTACATGGGAAGAGGATCTTTACTTGAATAGACATATATAATCTACTAATGAACCAGATTGTGTACACCTAGGACAAACAATATTCTAAGCTTTACCACAATTAAAAAAATTTTTAAAACCAAGAAGAAATAATGAGACATAAACTTATGGGGGTTTCTCCATGCACATTCCAATGTAATTTACAACCTAAGAACACGACTTCCAGAAAGGCTCTGCTGCTCTAGAAACCAGATTTGGAAATGGAGAAATGCTGCCTGCTTGAGGCCACTTCCCACAACAGCAGCTTTAAACCCATTTCTAAAGGTCAATAAATATTCACCAAACTTGCAGTTCGGGAAATGACACCTGCTCTCTAAAAAAACTCTGGGGTGGAAAATCGACCAAAAAATTCAAAAGAGGGCAACCTTCTAAGAAGACAGTTTCCAGAGTTATAATGCACTCCCATTTGTTTCCTTTTTGTAACAGAAAAGAAAACGGCGGAGAAAAATAATGAGTTTTACGAATTTTCAAATACATGCAAACCCAAATTACAAAAACCTATCAGCTCACAGCAGCCAGTAGGGCCATTAGCATAAATTCTGCAAACAATAAATGCTGAAGCGATTGTGGAGAAATGCGTACCCTCGATTCTAAGGGGGACGTGGTAAGAGCCACTAATGAAAACACAAAGGAGGTGCTTTGAAAAGGGAAACACGGTGCTACCAGTCAATGAATCACACACACTGCTGGGCCTATCACCTGAGAAAATGAGAATCAAAAAGTCACAGGCTGGCAATTCTGCACTCCAACAATATTTACCATAGCCAAGACTTGGAAGAAATGAAAATGTCCATCAACCGAGGAATGCACAAAGTAGAAGTGGTCCACGTACACAGTGGAAAATTACTCCAATAAAAAATAAAAATTACATTTAAAAATCCAACAAAAATAAGGAGACATCAGCTTGTGTGGGTTTGTCCAGGCACACTCCACTCTAATTTTTAACCGAGAAACACCACAGGCCGCAAGGGCTTTTCCCTAGTTACCAGGGTGGGGAACATAGAAAGGCTGCTGCCCTCTGGCAGTTACCTGCAAAAGCAGCTTTAAAGCCCGTGCTAATGGTCATTTCATAGGAACAAGTACTGCAGAACTGTAAATGAAACTTGCCCTCAAAATGTCTTGAGGGAGGTAATGGCCAAAATATTTCAAATGGTGACACATACTTTAAGAAAACACTTTGAAGATATAAGCTCTAATCATAGCTGGAAAAATAAAAAGGACATGTCTAAAAGCTCAATTTCAACGCATTATGAGACACATGCAAATTCAACCACAAAGAGGTATCAGCTCACACCACTCAGAATAACCATCAGCAAAAACTGCAAAGAATAAATGCTGAAGGTGCTGGGAAGAAATGCATACCCTCAACTTTATGTGGGACGTAACCTGGAAAGAGCCACTAAAGAGAACAGAATAGAGGTGCCTTTAAAAGGTAAACATTGAGCTACCATAGGATCCAGCAGACCTATTCCTGGACCTATAAACTAAGAAGACAGAATTGGAAGGACACAGGTATGCAAATCTGCATTGCATAGTATTACAATAGCCAAGATACGGAAGTAACCAAAAAGTCCACCGACAGATGGGCGGACAAAGAAGAACTGCTACCTGTACAGATGGAATATGAGCTAGTGAAAAAATGAAACAATGCCATTTGCAGCACCATAGATGAGTCTAGACGTAATCACGCCACCTGTAGTAAGTGAGAAAGCAAAAGACACATATCCTATCATATCACTTTTAGGAGTTACTTAAAAATCGGTACCAATGAAGATATTTCCACAGAGAGAGGCAATCGCAGATTCATTAAAAAACTTATGGTTCACCAAATAGAAAGGGATGAGGATTGGATACATTACCATATTGGGGTTAACAGAGATATACAAACCATGTGAAATATATAACCACCAAAGACGTACGGAAGACCAGGAGAAGACTACTCAACATTGTGCCATAACCTACATGGGAAAAGGATGCGAGGAAAAATAGATACCTGTATATGTGTGAAAGAACCACATCTTGCACACCTAGAGCAAACAAACCATTGTAATCAAATTTGCTGGGATAAAAAATAAAAAAGTAAATTACAAATATGAACAAGAAGTAATGAGACATAAACTTAAAGGGCTTTTTCCTGGCATATTCCATTCTAATATACAACCTAGAACACCATTTCCATTAAGGCTCTGTTTCCCTAGTAACCAAATTTGGTAAAGGAGAAATGCTGCCACCTTGTGGCCGTTTCCTGCAAGAGCAGCTTTAAAGTCACAGCTAATGGTCACTTAACATTCACAAGGACTCAGGGCTGTAAAGGACACCTGCCCTAAAAAATTGAGCTGAAGTAGGGAATGGACAAAAAAATTCAAAACAGGCAAATGTTTCAAGAAGAGATTATGAAGACTTAAGTTTTACTCACACACTTTTAAAAAAAAAGGAAAATGGATAAAAGCTCAACCTCAGGGTGTGTTAGACGCATGCAATCTAATCTACAAAAAGTTTCAACTTACATCAGTCGAATGACCATCAGCAAAAAGTATATAAACAATAAATGCTGAAGGGGTTTTAGAGAACTGTGTACCCTCTACCTGCTGGTGAGACGTAAAACGGTAACAGCCAATAATGAGAATCGAAAGGAGCTGTGTTTAAAAGTAAAAATGGAGGTATCATTCAACCCAGCAGGCGCACCATTGGACCTCTCACCTGAGAAGACAAGAATGGAGAAGACACAGGCCGCAAAAGCTGCAGTGCAGCCTTATTCACAATAGCCAAGACAGTGAAGCAACCAAAATGTCCACCAACAGGTGAATGGATAAAGAAGAAGTGGTCCATGTACACAATGGAATATTAGCCATGGAAGACAATGAACCACTGCTCTTTGACGCACCACAAATGAGTCTGGAGATAATCACGAAACATGAAGTAACTCGGAAAGCAAAAGACCTGTATTCTATGATATCACCTATAGGCGTTATCTAATAACTGACACAAATGAACATATTTCCACAGAGAAAGACACTCACAGATTTAGAAAACTATGCTCATCTAAAAGGAAAGGTGGAGTGAATGGATAAATTAAGATTAGTGTTACTATATGTATACAAACACATATTATATACATATCTCAAAAATACCGACCATACAGCAAGGAAGTCTGCGGAACCCTCTGTAATATTTTACATGGGAAGAGGATCTGTACTTGAATAGACATATATAATGTACAGATGAACCAGATTGTTTACACCTAGGAGAAACAATATTCTAAGCTTTACCCCAATTAAAAAAAAAATTAAAACCAAGAAGAAATAATGAGACATAAACTTATGGGGGTTTCTCCATGCACATTCCAATGTAATTTACAACCTAGGAACACGACTTCCAGAAAGGCTCTGCTGCCCTAGTAACCAGATTTGGGAATGGAGAAATGCTGCCTCCTTTAGGCCACTTCCCACAACAGCAGCTTTAAACACATTGTAAAGGTCACTAAATATTCACCAAACTTGCAGTTCGGGAAATGACACCTGCTCTCTAAAAAAAGTCTGAGGTGGAAAATCGACCAAAAAATTCAAAAGAGGGCAACCTTCCAAGAAGACAATATCAAGAGTTATAATGTACTCCCATTTGTTTCCTTTTTTTAACAGAAAAGAAAACGGCGGAGAAAAATGATGAGTTTTACGAATTTTCAAAGACATGCAAACCCAAATTACAAAACCCTATCAGCTCACAGCAGCCAGTAGGGGCATTGGCATAAATTCTGCAAACAATAAATGCTGAAGCGATTGTGGAGAAATGTGTACCCTCGATTCTAAAGGGGACGTAATAAGTGCCACTAATGAAAACACAAAGAAGGTGCTTTGAAAAGGGAAAAACGGTGCTACCAGTCAGTCAATCACACCCACTGCTGGGCCTATCACCTGAGAAAATGAGAATCAAAAAGTCACAGGCTGGCAATCCTGCACTCCAACAATATTTACCATAGCCAACACTTGGAAGCAATGAAAATGTCCATCAACCGAGGAATGCACAATGTAGAAGTGGTCCATGTACACAGTAGAAAATTACTCCAATAAAAAATAAAAATTACATGTAAAAATCCAACAAAAATAAGGAGACATCAGCTTGTGTGGGTTTCTCCAGGCACACTCCACTCTAATTTTTAACCGAGAAACACCACAAGCCGCAAGGGCTTTTCCCCATTTACCAGGGTGGGGAAAATAGAAAGGCTGCTGCCCTCTGGCAGTTACCTGCAAAAGCAGCTTTAAAGCCTGTGCTAATGGTCATTTCATAGGAACAAGTACTGCAGAACTGTAAATGAAAACTGCCCTCAAAATGTCTTGAGGGAGGTAATGGCCAAAACATTTCAAAATGTGACACATACTTTAAGAGAACACTTTGAAGAACTAAGGGGTAATCACAGCTTGAAAAATAAATAGGACATGCCTTAAAGCTCAATTTCAACGGATTTTGAGGCACATGCGAATTCAACCACAAAGAGGTATCAGCTCACAATTGCCAGAGTAACCATCAGCAAGAAAACTACAAACAATAAATGCTGAAGGTGTTGTGGAGAAATGTATACCCTCAACTTCAAGTGGGACGTAAGTTGGAAAGGGCCACAGATGAGAACAGAAAGGAGGTGCCTTAAAAAGGTAAACATTGAGCTACCATATGACCTAGCAGGCCCACTCCTCGACCTATAATCTAAGAAGACAGAATTGGAAAGACACAGGCAGGCAAATCTGCATTGCACAGTATCACAATAGCCAAGATATGGAAGTAACCAAAAAGTCCACCAACAGATGGGTGGACACAGAAGAACTCCTCCATGTACAGATGGAATATTCGCTACTGAAAAAAATGAAACAATGCCATTTGCAGCACCATAGATGAGTCTAGACGTAATCACGCCCCCTGTAGTAAGTGAGAAAGCAAAAGACACATATCCTATCATATCACTTTTAGGAGTTACTTAAAAATTGATACCAATGAAGATATTTCCACAGAGAAAGGCAATCACAGATTCATTAAAAAAACTTAGGCTCACCAAAAAGAAAGGGATGAGGATTGGATACATTACCATATTGGGGTTAACAGAGATATACAAACCATGTGAAATATATAATCACCAAAGGCGTACGGAAGACCAGGAGAAGACTACTCAACATTCTGTCATAACCTAAATGGGAAAAGGATGCGAGGAAGAGTAGATACACAAATATGTGTGAAAGAACCACATCTTGCACACCAAGAAGAAACAAACCATTGTAATCAAATTTGCTGGGATAAAAAATAAAAAGTAAATTACAAATATGAACAAGAAGTAATGAGACATAAACTTAAAGGGCTTTTTCCTGGCACATTCCATTTTAATTTACAACCTAGAACACCACTTCCATTAAGGCTCTGTTTCCCTAGTAACCAAATTTGGTAAAGGAGAAATGCTGCCACCTTGTGGCCGTTTCCTGCAAGAGCAGCTTTAAAGTCACAGCTAATGGTCACTTAACATTCACAAAGACTCAGGGCTGTAAAGGACACCTGCCCTAAAATATTGTGCTGAAGTAGGGAATGGACAAAAAAATTCAAAACAGGCAAATGTTTCAAGAAGAGATTATGAAGAGTTAAGTTTTACTCACACTCTTTTTTAAAAAAAAAGGAACATGGATAAAAGCTCAACCTCAGGGAGTGTTAGACGCATGCAATCTAATCTACAAAAAGTTTCAACTTACACCAGTCGACTGACCATCAGCAAAAAGTCTACAAAAAATAAATGCTGAAGGGGTTTTACAGAACTGTGTACCCTCAACCTGCTGGTGAGACGTAAAACGGTAACAGCCAATAATGAGAACCGAAAGGAGCTCTGTTTAAAAGTAAAAATGTAGGTACCATTCAGTCCAGCAGGCGCACCATTGGACCTCTCACCTGAGAAGACAAGAATGGAGAAGACACAGGCCTCAAAAGCTGCAGTGCAGCCTTATTCACAATAGCCAAGACAGTGAAGCAACCAAAATGTCCACCAACAGGTGAATGGATAAAGAAGAAGTGGTCCATGTACACAATGGAATATTAGCCATGGAAGACAATGAAACATTGCTCTTTGACGCACCACAAATGAGTCTGGAGATAATCACGAAACATGAGGTAACTCGGAAAGCAAAAGACCTGTATTCTATGATATCACTTATAGGCGTTATCTAATAACTGACACAAATGAACATATTTCCACAGAGAAAGACACTCACAGATTTAGAAAACTATGCTCATCTAAAAGGAAAGGTGGAGTGAATGGATAAATTAAGATTAGTGTTACTATATGTATACAAACACATATTATATACATATCTCAAAAATACCGACCATACAGCAAGGAAGTCTGCGGAACCCTCTGTAATATTTTACATGGGAAGAGGATCTGTACTTGAATAGACATATATAATCTACAAATGAACCAGATTGTTTACACCTAGGACAAACAATATTCTAAGCTTTACCCCAATTAAAAAATTTTTTAAAACCAAGAAGAAATAATGAGACATAAACTTATGGGGGTTTCTCCATGCACATTCCAATGTAATTTACAACCTAGGGACACGACTTCCAGAAAGGCTCTGCTGCCCTAGTAACCAGATTTGGGAATGGAGAAATGCTGCCTCCTTTAGGCCACTTCCCACAACAGCAGCTTTAAACGCATTGCTAAAGGTCACTAAATATTCACCAAACTTGCAGTTCGGGAAATGATACCTGCTCTCTAAAAAAAGTCTGAGGTGGAAAATCGACCAAAAAATTCAAAAGAGGGCAACCTTCCAAGAAGACAATATCAAGAGTTATAATGTACTCCCATTTGTTTCCTTTTTTTAACAGAAAAGAAAACGGCGGAGAAAAATGATGAGTTTTACGAATTTTCAAAGACATGCAAACACAAATTACAAAACCCTATCAGCTCACAGCAGCCAGTAGGGGCATTGGCATAAATTCTGCAAACAATAAATGCTGAAGCGATTGTGGAGAAATGTGTACCCTCGATTCTAAAGGGGATGTGGTAAGTGCCACTAATGTAAACACAAAGAAGGTTCATTGAAAAGGGAAATACGGTGCTACCAGTCAGTCAATCACACCCACTGCTGGGCCTATCACCTGAGAAAATGAGAATCAAAAAGTCACAGGCTGGCAATCCTGCACTAAAACAATATTTACCATAGCCAACACTTGGAAGCAATGAAAATGTCCATCAACCGAGGAATGCACAAAGTAGAAGTGGTCCACGTACACAGTCGAAAATTACTCCAATAAAAAATAAACATTACATTTAAAAATCCAACAAAAATAAGGAGACATCAGCTTCTGTGGGTTTGTCCAGGCACACTCCACTCTAATTTATAACCGAGAAACCCCACAGGCCGCAAGGGCTTTTCCCTAGTTACCAGGGTAGGGAAAATAGAAAGGCTGCTGCCCTCTGGCAGTTACCTGCAAAAGCAGTTTTAAAGCCTGTGCTAATGGTCATTTCATAGGAACAAGTACTGCAGAACTGTAAATGAAAACTGCCCTCAAAATGTCTTGAGGGAGGTAATGGCCAAAACATTTCAAAATGTGACACATACTTTAAGAGAACACTTTGAAGAACTAAGGGGTAATCACAGCTTGAAAAATAAAAAGGACATGCCTTAAAGCTCAATTTCAACGGATTTTGAGGCACATGCGAATTCAACCACAAAGAGGTATCAGCTCACAATTGCCAGAGTAACCGTCAGCAAGAAAACTACAAACAATAAATGCTGAAGGTGTTGTGGAGAAATGTATACCCTCAACTTCAAGTGGGACGTAAGTTGGAAAGGGTCACAGATGAGAACAGAAAGGAGGTGCCTTAAAAAGGTAAACATTGAGCTACCATATGACCTAGCAGGCCCATTCCTCGACCTATAATCTAAGAAGACAGAATTGGAAAGACACAGGCAGGCAAATCTGCATTGCACAGTATCACAATAGCCAAGATATGGAAGTAACCAAAAAGTCCACCAACAGATGGGTGGACACAGAAGAACTCCTCCATGTACAGATGGAATATTCGCTACTGAAAAAAATGAAACAATGCCATTTGCAGCACCATAGATGAGTCTAGACGTAATCACGCCCCCTGTAGTAAGTGAGAAAGCAAAAGACACATATCCTATCATATCACTTTTAGGAGTTACTTAAAAATTGATAACAATGAAGATATTTCCACAGAGAAAGGCAATCACAGATTCATTAAAAAAACTTAGGTTCACCAAATAGAAAGGTATGAGGATTGGATACATTACCATATTGGGGTTAACAGAGATATACAAACCATGTGAAATATATAATCACCAAAGGCGTACGGAAGACCAGGAGAAGACTACTCAACATTCTGTCATAACCTAAATGGGAAAAGGATGCGAGGAAGAATAGATACACATATATGTGTGAAAGAACCACATCTTGCACACCAAGAAGAAACAAACCATTGTAATCAAATTTGCTGGGATAAAAAATAAAAAGTAAATTACAAATATGAACAAGAAGTAATGAGACATAAACTTAAAGGGCTTTTTCCTGGCATATTCCATTCTAATATACAACCTAGAACACCACTTCCATTAAGGCTCTGTTTCCCTAGTAACCAAATTTGGTAAAGGAGAAATGCTGCCACCTTGTGGCCGTTTCCTGCAAGAGCAGCTTTAAAGTCACAGCTAATGGTCACTTAACATTTACAAGGACTCAGGGCTGTAAAGGACACCTGCCCTAAAAAATTGAGCTGAAGTAGGGAATGGACAAAAAATTTCAAAACAGGCAAATGTTTCAAGAAGAGAATATGAAGAGTTACGTTTTACTGACGCTCTTTTAAAAAAAAAGGAAAATGGATAAAAGCTCAACCTCAGGGAGTGTTAGACCCATGCAATCTAATCTACAAAAAGTTTTCAACTTACACCAATCGACTGACCATCAGCAAAAAGTCTACGAACAATAAATGCTGAAGGGGTTTTAGAGAACTGTGAACCCTCTACCTGCTGTTGAGACGTAAAAGGGTAACAGCCAATAATGAGAATAGAAAGGAGCTGTGTTTAAAAGTAAAAATGGAGGTACCATTCAATCCAGCAGGCACACCATTGGACCTCTCACCTGAGAAGACAAGAATCGAGAAGACACAGGCCGCAAAAGCTGCAGTGCAGCCTTATTCACAATAGCCAAGACCGTGAAGCAATCAAAATATCCAACAAGAGGTGAATGGATAAAGAAGAAGTGGTCCATGTACACAATGGAATATTAGCCATGGAAAACAATGAACCATTGCTCTCTGAGGCACCACAAATGAGTCTGGAGAAAATCACGAAACATGAGGTAAGTCCAAAAGCAAAAGACCTATATTCTATGATATCACTTATAGGCGTTATCTAATAACTGACACAAATGAACATATTTCCACAGAGAAAGACACTCACAGATTTAGAAAACTGTGCTCATCTAAAAGGAAAGGTGGAGTGAATGGATAAATTAAGATTAGTGTTACTATATGTATACAAACACATATTATATACATATCTCAAAAAGACCGACCATATAGCAAGGGAGGTCTGCGGAACATTCTGTAACATTTTACATGGGAAGAGGATCTGTACTTGAATAGACATATATAATCTACAAATGAACCAGATTGTTTACACCTAGGAGAAACAATATTCTAAGCTTTACCCCAATTAAAAAAAATTTTAAAACCAAGAAGAAATAATGAGGCATAAACTTATGGGGGTTTCTCCATGCACATTCCAATGTAATTTACAACCTAGGAACACGACTTCCAGAAAGGCTCTGCTGCCCTAGTAACCAGATTTGGGAATGGAGAAATGCTGCCTCCTTTAGGCCACTTCCCACAACAGCAGCTTTAAACACATTGCTAAAGGTCACTAAATATTCACCAAACTTGCAGTTCGGGAAATGACACCTGCTCTCTAAAAAAAGTCTGAGGTGGAAAATCGACAAAAAATTCAAAAGAGGGCAACCTTCCAAGAAGACAATATCAAGAGTTATAATGTACTCCCATTTGTTTCCTTTTTTTAACAGAAAAGAAAACGGCGGAGAAAAATGATGAGTTTTACGAATTTTCAAAGACATGCAAACCCAAATTACAAAACCCTATCAGCTCACAGCAGCCAGTAGGGGCATTGGCATAAATTCTGCAAAGAATAAATGCTGAAGCGATTGTGGAGAAATGTGTACCCTCGATTCTAAAGGGGACGTAATAAGTGCCACTAATGAAAACACAAAGAAGGTGCTTTGAAAAGGGAAAAACGTTGCTACCAGTCAGTCAATCACACCCACTGCTGGGCCTATCACCTGAGAAAATGAGAATCAAAAAGTCACAGGCTGGCAATCCTGCACTCCAACAATATTTACCATAGCCAACACTTGGAAGCAATGAAAATGTCCATCAACCGAGGAATGCACAATGTAGAAGTGGTCCATGTACACAGTGGAAAATTTTCCAATAAAAAATAAAAATTACATGTAAAAATCCAACAAAAATAAGGAGACATCAGCTTGTGTGGGTTTCTCCAGGCACACTCCACTCTAATTTTTAACCGAGAAACACCACAAGCCGCAAGGGCTTTTCCCCTTTTACCAGGGTGGGGAAAATAGAAAGGCTGCTGCCCTCTGGCAGTTACCTGCAAAAGCAGCTTTAAAGCCTGTGCTAATGGTCATTTCATAGGAACAAGTACTGCAGAACTGTAAATGAAACCTGCCCTCAAAATGTCTTGAGGGAGGTAATGGCCAAAACATTTCAAAATGTGACACATACTTTAAGAGAACACTTTGAAGAACTCAGGGGTAATCACAGCTTGAAAAGTAAAAAGGACATGCCTTAAAGCTCAATTTCAACGGATTATGTGGCACATGCAAATTCAACCACAAAGAGGTATCAGCTCACACTTGTCAAAATAACCATCAGCAAGAAAACTACAAACAATAAATGCTGAAGGTGTTGTGGAGGAATGCATACCCTCAACTTTAAGTGGGATGTAACTTGGAAAGTGCCACTAAAGAGAACAGAATGGAGGTGCCTTAAAAATGTAAACTTTGAGCTACCATATGACCCAGCAATTCCACTACTGGGTATACACCCAGAGAAAACCGTAATTCAAAAATACACATGCACCAGAATGTTTATTACAGCACTATTTACAATAGCCAGGTCATGTCATCAACCTAAATGCCCATCAACAGACGAATGGATAAAGAAGTTGTGGTACATATATAGAATGGAATATTACTCAGTCACAAAAAGGAGCCAAATTGAGTCATTTGTTGAGACGTGGATGGATGTAGAGACTGTCATACAGAGTGAAGTAAGTCAGAAAGAGAAAAACAAATATTTATATTAACGCTGGTATGTGGAACCGAGAAAATTGGTACAGATGAGCCAGTTTTCAGGGCAGAAGTTGAGACACAGATGTAGAGCGCAGACATATGGACACCAAGTGGGGAAAAATGTGGTGGGGTGGGGATGGTGTTGTGCTGAATTGGGCGATTGGGATTGACATGTATACACTGATGTGTATAAAATTGATGACTGATAAGAACCTGCAGTATAAAAAAACAAACAACTAATACTAAACTTTCATTCGGTTATTTTTATGGAAATATGTTAATATAAATGTTTCAGACATTACATGAAATTTCTAAAAATCTTATATGTTCTGGTATAATGTTATAATTCATAATCCTAGTTATTACTTTAAAATGTATATCTCAGAAATAACTAATTTTCTTGTCAACTGCATTATTATAAACTTTCATCAAATCTTTAACCATGGTCATTTTTAAGACTTTTGTCATTTACAGACAGTTCTGGGTGTACTCTGATGCTTTTGCAAATATGTTCCTATAAAAGCGTTTCATCTTCATGAAATTCATGGAAAAGACTCTGACAAGTACAGGTTTCTGGTAACTCTACTGTACTGCTGAACTGAATGAATAAGCATTTTCAGAACTCTAATGATAAAACTAATGAACTCATAAAAGTGCTAACAAAAGATCAAGATGAAAAAAAAATTAATTACATGGGACTGAGTGAACTGATGACGATAAGTATAATTTTTGTTACTTTCTGTTTGAATTAAAAAAAAAAATCCCACAAGGACTCAGAGGCAAAGAATATACAAATCAATTTTCACTGCAAAGTAAAGCAGCTGCTACAGTGAAGGATTACTGGACTGAATGTCAATATTATGACATAGTATGAGTGTGTTTCATGTTTGGTAATTGCAATCATTGTTGCTTTTGTTGTGATCATCCATGTACAATGCTTGATGTCAGTCTATTTATCTCTTATAAAAATAAAATACAGTGTGTGTGTTTGGAAAAAAAAAAAAAAAAGAACTAATGAGACATAAACTTATGGGGATTTCTCCTGGCAAACTCCATTCTAATTTACAACATAAGACAACGACTTCCAGAAAGGCTCTGCTGCCCTAGTACCTAGATTGGGGAATGGCGAAATGCTGCCTCCTTTTGGCAGTTTCCCACAACAGCGGCTTTAAACCCACTGCAAACGGTCACTAAATATTCACCAACTTGCAGTTCTGTAAATGACACCTGCCCTCCAAAAAAATTCTGG
The DNA here is from genome assembly GCF_028021215.1 of Eschrichtius robustus. Taxonomy (NCBI): domain Eukaryota; kingdom Metazoa; phylum Chordata; class Mammalia; order Artiodactyla; family Eschrichtiidae; genus Eschrichtius; species Eschrichtius robustus. The sequence continues at coordinate 27,438,715 of NC_090830.1, read as the reverse complement.
GGTCAAAAATCGAACAAAAAATTCAAAAGAGGGCAACCTTCGAAGAAGAAAATTTCAAGAGGTATATTGTGCTCACAGATTTTTCTTTTGATAAAAGAAAAAGATGTGGAAAAAATGATGAATTTTAGGAATTTTGAAAGATATGCAAACCCAAATTAAAAATACCTATCAGATCACAGCAGTCAGAATGGCCATCAGCAAAAATGGTGCAAACAATAAATGCTGAAGCGATTGTGGAGAAATGCGTACCCTCGGTTCTAAGGGGGACGTTGTAAAAGCCACTAATAAAAACACATTGGAGGTGCTTTGAAAAAGTAAACACTGAGTGACCAGTCCATCAATCACACCCACTGCTGGGCCTATCACCAGAGAAAATGAGAATCAAAAAGTCACAGGCTGGCAATCCTGCACTCCAGCAATATTTACCATAGGCAACACTTGGAAGCAACGAAAATGTCCATCAACAGAGGAATGCACCAAGAAGTGGTCCATGTACAAAATAGAATATTAACTCCAATAATAAATATAAAATAAATTTAAAAATCCAACAAAAGTAGGAGACATCAGCTTTTGTGTGTTTATCTGGGCACATTCTACTCTAATTTACAACCGAGGAACACCACTGGTTGTAAAGTCTGTTTCCCTAGTATCAGCGTGGGGAATGTAGAAAGGTAGCAGCCCTGTGGGCGTTACCTGCAAAAGCAGTTTAAAGCCTGTGCTAATGGTCACTTCATATGAACAAGTACTGTAGGGCTGGAAATGAAACCTGCCCTCAAAATGTCTTGAGGGAGGTAATGGCCAAAACATTTAAAAATTTGACACATACTTTAAGAAACCACTTTGAAGAACTAAGCTGTAATTACAGCTTGAAAAATAAAAATGACTTGCCTTAAAGCTCAATTGCAACAGAATATGAGACACATGCAAATTCAACCGTAAAGAGGTGTCAGCTCACACTCGTCAGAATAACCATCAGCAAAAACTACAAAGAATAAATGCTGAAGGTGCTGTGGAGAAATGCATACCCTCAACTTTAAGTGGGACGGAACCTGGAAAGAGCCACTAATGATAACAGAATGGAGGTACCTTTAAAAGGTAAACACTGAGCTACCATATGACCTAGCAGACCTATTCCTGGATCTATAACCGACGAAGACAGAATTGGAAGGACACAGGCAGGCAAATCTGCAATGCATACTATTACAATAGCCAATATATGGAAGTAACCAAAAAGTCCACTGACAAATGGGTGGACAAAGAAGAACTGCTACATGTACAGATGGAATATGAGATAGTGAAAAAACGAAACAATGCCATTTGCAGCACCATAGATGAGTCTAGAGGTAATCACACAACTTGTAGTAAGTGAGAAAGTGAAAGACACATATCCTATCATATCAGATATAGGCGTTACCTAAAAATTGATACAAACGAAGATATTTCCACAGAGAAAGGCAATCACAGATACATTAAAGAAACTTATGGTTCACCAGATGGAAAGGTGTGAGGATTGGATACATTACCATATTGAGGTTAACAGAGACATACAAACACATGTGAAATATATAATCACCAAAGAGCTACGCAATACCAAGAGAAGACTACTCAACATTGTGTCATAACCTACATGGGAAAAGGATCCGAAGAAGAATAGATATATGCATATGTGTGAAAGAACCACATCTTGCACACCTAGAACAAACAAAACATTGTAATCAAGTTTGCTGTGATAAAAAATAAAAATTAAGTTAAAAATACCAAAAAGAATTAATGAGACATAAACTTAAAGGGCTTTTTCCTGGCACATTCCATTCTAATTTGCAACCTAGACCACCACTTTCAGTAAGGCTCTGTTGCCCTAGTAACCAGATTTGGTAAAGGAGAAATGCTGCCGCCTTGTGGCCGTTTCCCGCAAGAGCGGCTTTAAACCCACAGCTAATGGTCACTTACCATTCACAAGGACTCAGGGCTGTAAAGGACACCTGCCGTCAAAAATTGTGCTGAGGTAGGGAACGGACAAAAAAATTTAATACAGGCAAATTTTTCAATAAAATTCTATGAAGAGGTAAATATTACTCACTGTCTTTAAAAAAAAAGGAGAATGGATTAAGGCTCAACCTCAGGAATTATTAGACTCATGCAATCTAATCAACAAAAAGGTTTCCAATCACACCAGTCGACTGACCATCAGCAAAAAGTCTACAAACCATAAATGCTGATGCGGTTGTAGAGAATTGTGTATCCTTCAGCTGCTGGTGAGATGCAAAGTGGTTAACAGCCAGTAATGAGAACAGAAAAGAGCTGCGTTTAAAAGCAAAAATTTAGGTACCATTCAATCCAGCAGGCGCACCATTGGACCTCTCACCTGAGAAGACAAGTATCGAGAAGACACAGGTTGCAAAAGCTGCAGTGCAGCATTATTCACAATAGTCAAGGCAGTGAAGCAATAAAAATGTCCATCAACAAGTGAATGGATATAGAATAAGTGGTCCAGGTACACAATGGAATATTAGCCATGGAAAACAATGAAACCCTGCTCTTTGAGGCACCACAAATGATCCTGGTGATAATCACAAATCATGAGGTAAGTCGGAAAGCAAAAGACTTATATCCTATGATATCACTTATAGGCGTTATCTAATAACTGACACAAATGAACACAATTCACAGAGAAATACCCTCACAAACTTAGAAAACCAACTTCGCTCATCTAAAGGGAAAGGTGGGGGGGAATGGATAAATGAAGATTAGTGTTACTATATGATATGGATATGATCCAAATACATATTATATACATATTACAAAAAGACCGACCATATAACAAGGGAGGTCTACAGAACACTCTGTAATAATTTACATGGGAAGAGGATCTCTACATAAATAGATATAAATAATGTGTAAATGAACCAGAGTGTGTACACCTTGGACAAACAACATTCTAACCATTACCCTGATTTAAAAAATTAAAACTACGAAAAAGAATTAATCAGACATAAACTTATGGGGCGTTTTCCAGCCCATTCCATTCAAATTTACAACCTAGGAAAACGACTTCCAGAACGGCTCTGCTGCCCTAGTAACCAGATTTGGTAATGGAGAAATGCTGCTGCCTTGTGGCCGTTTCGAACAACAGCATGTTAAACCTAGTGCTAATGGTCCCTAAATATTCACACTCATTGCAGGCCTGTAAATGACACCTACATTTCAAAACAATCCTGGGGTTGAAAATTGACCAAAAAATTCAAAAGAGGGCAACGTTCCACGAAGACACTTTCAAGACGGATATTGTACTCACACTTTTTTTTTCTTTTAACAGAAAAGAAAAAGGCGTGGAAAAATGATGAATTTTAGAATATTTAACGACATGCATACCCATATTACAAATACCTATCAGCTCACAGCAGTCAGAATGGACATTAGCAAAAATGCTGCAAAAAATAAATGCTGAAGGGATTGTGGAGAAATGCGTACACTTGGTTGTAAGGGGGGGCATGTTAAGAGTCACTAATGAAAACACAATGTAGGTGCTTTGAAAAGGGAAACATTGAGCTACCAGTCAATCAATCAAAACCACTGCTGGACCTATCACCTGAGAAAATGAGAATCAAAAAGTCACAGGCTGGCAATCCTTCACTCCAGCAATATTTACCATAGCCAACACTTGGAAGCAATGAAAATGTCCATCAACCGAGGAATGCACCAAGAAGAAGTGGTCCATGTACACAATGGAATATTACTCCAATACTAAATATAAATTAAATTTAAAAAAAAAACAAACAAAAGTAAGGAGACATCAGCAATTGTGGGTTTATCCGGGCACATTGCACTCTAATTTATAACCGAGGAACACCACAGGCCGGAAGGTCTGTTTCCCTAGTTACCAGAGTGGGGAATGTAGAAAGGCTGCCGCCCTCTGGCCGTTACCTGCAAAAGCAGCTTTAAAGCCTGTGCTAATGGTCACTTCATATGAACAAGTAATGCAGGGCTGTAAATGAAAACTGCCCTCAAAATGTCTCGAGGGAGGTAATGGCCAAAAATTTTCAAAATGTGACACATACTTTAAGAAAACACCTTGAAGAACTAAGCTGTAATCACTGTTTGATAAATAAAAAGGGCATGCTTTAAAGCTCAATTTCAACAGATTATGGGACACATGCAAATTCAACCACAAAGGGGTATCAGCTCACACCTGTCAGAATAACCCTCAGCAAGAAAACTACAAACAATAAATACTGAAGGTGTTTTGGAGAAATGCATACCCTCAACTTTAAGTTGGACGTAACCTGGAAAGAGCCACTAATGAGAACTGAATGGTGGTGCCTTTAAAACGTTCACACTGAGTTACCATATGATACAGCAAGCCCACTCCTTGGACTATAACATAAGAAGATAGAACTGGAAAGACATAGGCAAGCAAATGTGTATTGCAGCAGTATTACAATAGCCAAGACATGGAGACAACCAAAAAGTCCATCAAGAGGTGCGTGGCCAAAGAAGAACTGGTACACGTACAGATGGAATATTAGCCAGGGAAAAAAAGAAAACAATGCCATTTGCAGCACCATGTATGATTCTTGAGGTAATCAGGCAAATTGTACTAAGTCAGAAAGCAAAAGACACATATCCTATAATATCACTTATAGGTCTTAGCTAAAAATTGATACCAATGAAGATATTTCCACAGAGAAATGCAATCACAGATTCACTAAACTAACTTATGGTTCACCAAATGGAAAGGTGTGAGGATTGGATACATTAGGATATTGGGGTTAACACAGATATAGAAACAAATGTGAAATGTGTAATCACCAAAGACCTACGTAATACCAAAAGACGATTACTCAACATTGTATCATAACCTACATGGGAAAATGATCCAAAGAAGAATAGATATATGTATATGTTTAAAAGAACCACATCTTGCACACCTAGAAGTAACAAAACATTTTAATCAAATTTGCTCTGATAAAAAATAAAAATTAAATTAAAAAAAGAACAAGAAGTAATGAGAAATAAACTTAAGGGGCTTTTTGCTGGCACATTGCATTCTAATTTACAACCAGAACATGACTTCCATTAAGGCTCTGTCATCACTAATAAAGCAACTTTATAATCAATGTTGAAGGTAGCTTAAAAGAAGTCTCACTAATTATTGATAGTAACAAGAAAACAAAGAAAAGTAAAAATCTCACTGCAAAAAGTATACATAGAGTAAGTCAAGGTAGATCAAACACTTATTAAACTTCTGTAAAGAATAAAAGACAACAGTAGTATGTTTTTTTAAAAAGAGAGGGCCCAAATAAATCTGAAATGAAAGAGTTGATGTTACAACAGACCCCACAGAAATACAAAGTATCCTAAGATACACACAGGGTAACTCAGGGATCAGATTGGACAGAGCCCCCTCTCCAGTCCCCTGTACATGACTTACAGGAGCCTCAGGAACTGAGGAGGGGGTCCCTGAGGAGAGGCTTAAGATAGAATATGGTAGGCATTAACATGGCTCCATTCATCTTAAACATGCCTGAACTACATTCACACGAGATGATTTTGTCCTGTATGTACATCGGCACCTCTAGTCGGAACTGCAGATCTTTGGCTTCACCACCTCTACTGACAGCATTAGCTTCACCTGCTGTGGACCGTCTCCTATAGGATTTCTAGAACCACAAAGCATCGAAGCTTCACAGGACCCAGAGTCTGTGCAACTCCACGCAGAGTCTCAGAGTCTCAACTCCACTCAGATACTCCACTCTTGGAGGGCACACACAAAGTAGTGAGCACATCAGGACCCAGGGGAAGGAGCAGTGACCCCGTAGGAGAATGACCAGAACTACCTGATAGTTTTAGAGGGTCTCCTGCATAGGCAGGTGGTAGCTGTGGCTGTGGCTCACCGTGAGGACAACGACACTGGCAGCAGAAGTTCTGGGAAATACTCCTTGGTGTGAGCCCTCCCAGAGTCCGCCATTAACCCCACCAAGAGCAAGGTAGGCTCCAGTGCTGGGTCACCTCAGGCGAAACTACCAACAGGGAGGGAACCCAGACCCATGCATCAGCAGATAAGTGGATTAAACTTTTTATTAAAGTTTTATTTAATCTGCAGACAAGCAGATTAAAGCTTTGCCCACCAAAGCAACACCCAGCTCTACCCACCACCAGTCCCTCCCATCAGGAAGCTTGCACAAGCCTCTAAGATAGACTCATCCACTGGAGAGCAGACAGCAGAAGCAAGAAGAACTACAATTCTGCAGCCTGTGGAAGGAAAACCACATTCACAGAAAGATAGACAAAATGAAAAGGCAGAGGACTTTATACCAGATTAAGGAACACAATAAAACACTAGGAACAAAAACGAAATGAGGTGGAGATAGGGAACCTTCCAGAAAAAGAATTCAGAATAATGATAGTGAACATGATCCAAGACCTTGGCAAAAGAATGGAGGCAAAGATCGAGAAGATGCAAGAAATGCTTAACAAAGACCTAGAAGAATTAAGGAGCAAACACCTAGAAGAATTAAAGAACAAACAAACAGAGGTGAACAATATAATAACTGAAATGAAAAATATACTAGAAGGAATCAGTAGCAGAATGACTGTGGCAGAAGAACGGATAAGTGACCTGGAAGACAGAAAGGTGGAAATCACTGCATGAAACAGAATAAAGAAAAAGAATGAAAATAAATGAAAACACCCTAAGAGTCCTCTGGGACAACATTAAACGCAACAACATTCACATCATAGGGGTCCCAGAAGGAGAAGAGAGAGAGGAAGGACCCGAGAATACATTTGAAGAGATTATAGTCGAAAACTTCCCTAACATGGGAAAAGAAACAGCCACCCAAGTCCAGGAAGTGCAGAGAGTCCCAGTCAGGATAAATCAAAGGAGAAAAATGCCAAGACACATAGTAACCAAATTGACAAAAATTGAAGACAAAGAAAAATTATTGAAAGCAACAAGGGGAAAATGACAAATGACATACAAGGGAACTCCCATAAGGATAACAGCTGATTTCTCAGCAGAAAATCTACAAGCCAGAAGGGAGTGGCATAAATTTAAAGTGATGAAAGGGAAGAACCTACAACCAAGAGTACTCCACCCAGCAAGGATCTCATTCAGATTTGACAGAGAAATCATAAGCCCTACAGACAAGCCAAAGCTAAGAGAATTCAGCACCATGAAACCAGTTCTACAACAAATGCTAAAGGAACTTCTCTAAGTGGGAAACACAAGAGAAGAAAAGGACCCACCAAGACAAACCCATAACAATTAAGAAAATAGTAATAGGAACATACATATCAATAATTACCTTAAACGTGAATGGACTAAATGTTCCAACCAAAAGACACAGGCTCTCTGAATGGATACAAAAACAAGACCCATTTATATGCTGTCTACGAGAGACCCATTTCAGACCTAGGGACACATACAGACTGAAAGTGAGGCGATGGAAAAATATATTCTATGCAAATGAAAATCAAAAGAAAGCTGGAGTAGCAATACTCATATCAGATAAAATAGACTTTAAAATAAAGAATGTTACAAGAGACAAGGAAAGACACTACATAATGGTCAAGGGATCAATCCAAGAAGAAGATATAACAATTACAAATATATATGTGCCCAACATAGGAGCACCTCAATACATAAGGCAACTGCTAACAGCTATAAAAGAGGAAATCAACAGTAACACAATAATAGCAGGGGACTTTAACAGCTCACTTACACCAGTGGAGATCATCCAGACAGAAAATTAATAAGGAAACACAAGCTTTAAATGACACAATAGACCAGATATAGTTAATTGATATTTATAGGACATTCCATCCAAAAACAGCAGATTACACGTTCTTCTCAACTGCACACGGAACATTCTCCAGGATAGATCACATCTTGGGTCACAAATAAAGCCTCAGTAAATTTAAGAAAACTGAAATCATATCAAGCAGCTGTTCCGACCACAATGCTATGAGATTAGAAATCAATAACAGGGACAAAACCGTAAAAAACACAAACACATGGAGGCTAAACAATACGTTACTAAATAACCAAGAGATCACTGAAGAAATAAAAGAGGAAATCAAAAACTACCTAGAGACAAATGACAACAAAAACACGATGATCCAAAACCTATGGGATGCAGCAAAAGCAGTTCTAAGAGGGAAGTTTATAGCAATACAAGCCTACCTCAAGAAACAAGAAAAATCTCAAATAAACAATCTAACCTTACACCTAGAGGAACTAGAGAAAGAAGAACAAAACCCAAAGTTAGTAGAAGGAAAGAAATCATAAAGATCAAAGCAGAAATAAATGAAATAGAAGCAAAGAAAACAAAAGCAAAGATCAATAAAACTAAAAGCCGGTTCTTTGAGAAGATAAACAAAAATGATAAACCTTTAGCCAGACTCAAGAAAAAGAGGGAGAGGAATCAAATCAACAAAATTAGAAGAGAAAAAGGAGAAGTTACAACAGACACCACAGGAATACAAAGCATCCTAAGAGGCTACTACAAGCAACTCTATGCCAATAAAATGGACAACCTGGAAGAAATGGACAAATTCTTAGAAAGGGATAAACTTCCAAGACTGAACCAGGAAGAAATAGAAAATATGAACAAACCTATCACAAGCAATGAAATTGAAACTGTGATTAAAAATCTTCCAACAAACAAAAGTCCAGAACCAGATGGCATCACAGGTGAATTCTGTCAAACATTTAGAGAAGAGCTAACACCCAAACTTCTCAAATTCTTCAAAACAATTGCAGGGGAAGGAACACTCCCAAACTCATTCTATGAGACCACCGTCACCCTGATACCAAAACCAGACAAAGATACTACAAGGAAAGAAAATTATAGACCAATATCACTGATGAATATAGATGTAAAAATCCTCAACAAAATACTAGCAAACAGAATCGAACAACACATTAAAAGGATCATACACCATGATCAAGTGGGGTTTATCCCAGGGATGCAAGGATTCTTCAATATACACAAATCAATGTGATACACCATATTAACAAATTGTAGAATAAAACCATATGATCATCTCAATAGATGCAGGAAAAGATTTTGAGAAAATTCAACACCCATTTATGATAAAAACTTTGCAGAGTGTGGGCATAGAGGGAAACTACCTCAACATAATAAAGGCCATATATGACAAACCCACGGCAAACATCATTCTCAACGGTGAAAAACTGAAAACGTTTCCTCTAAGATCAGGAACAAGATGAGGATGTCCACTCTCACCACTACTATTCAACATAGTTTTGGAAGTCCTAGCCATGGCAATCAGAGAAGAAAAAGAAATAAAAGAAATACAAAAAGGAAAAGAAGAAGTAAAATTGCCACTGTTTGCAAATGACATCATATCATAGATAGAGAATCCTAAAGATGTCACCAGAAAACCACTGGAGCTAATCAATGAATTTGGTAAAGTTGCAGGATACAAAATTAATGCACAGAAATTGCTTGCATTCCTATACACTAACAATGAAAGAACAGAAAGATAAATTAGGGAAACAATCCCATTACCACTGCAACAAAAATAAAATACCTAGGAATAAACCTACCTAAGGAAGTAAAAGACCTGTACTCAGAAAACTATAAGACACTGATAAAACAAATCAAAGATGATATAAACAGATGGAGACATATACCATGTTCTTGGATTAGAAGAATCAATATTGTGAAAATGACTATACTACCCAAAGCAATCTACAGATTCAATGCAATCCCTATCAAAATACCTTTGGCATTTTCTACAGAACTAGAAAAAACAAATCTTAAAATTTGTAGGGAGACAAAAAAGACCCCGGATAGCCAAAGCAGTCTTGAGGGGAAAAAAAAAGAGCTGGAGGAATCCTACTTCCAGACTTCAGACTATATTACAAAGCTACAGTAATCAAGATAATATGGTACTGGCACAAAAACAGAAATATAGATCAATAGAACAGGATAGAAAGCACAGAGATAAACCCACGTACCTACGGTCCACTAATCTATGAAAAAGGAGGCAAGGGTATACAATGGAGAAAAGACAGTGTCTTCAGTAAGTGGTGCTGGGAAAACTGGACAGCTACATGTAAAAGAATGAAATTAGAACACTCCCTAACACCATACACAAAAATAAATTCAAAATGGATTAGAGACCTAAATGTAACACCAGCCACTATAAAACTCTTAGAGGAAAACATAAGCAGAACAGTCTATGACATAAATCACAGCAAGATCCTTTTTGACCCACCTCCTAGAGAAATGGAAATAAAAAGAAAAAATAAAAAATGGGACTTAATGAAATTTAAAATCTTTTGCACAGCAAAGGAAAACATAAGCAAGATGAAAAGACAACCATCATAATGGGAGAAAATAGTTTCAAATGAAGCAAATGGCAAAGGATTAACCTCCAAAAAGCAGCTCCTGTAGCTCAATATCACAAAAACAAACAACCCAATCCAAAAATGGGCAGAAGACCTAAAGAGACATTTCTCCAAAGAAGATATACAGGATGCCAACAAACACATGAAAGGATGTTGAACATCACTAATTATTAGAGAAATGCAAATCAAAACTACAATGAGGTATCACCTCACACCAGTCAGAATGGCCATCATCAAAAAATCTACCAACAATACATGCTGGAGAAGCATTTATTGGAGAAAAGGGAACCCTCTTGCACTGTTGGTGGGAATGTAAATTGATATAGCCACTAGGGAGAACGGTATGGGGGTTCCTTAAAAACTAAAAATAGAACAACCGTACAACCCAGCAATCCCACTACTGGACATTTACCCTGAGAAAACCATAATTCAAAAAGAGTCATGTACCACAATGTTCATTGTAGCTCTATTTACAATAGCCAGGACATGGAAGCAACCTAAGTGTCCATCAACAGATAACTGGATAAAGAAGATGTGGCACACATATACAATGGAACATTATTCAGTCAGAAAAAGAAACGAAATTGAGTTATTTGTAGTGAGGTGGGTGGATCTAGAGTCTGTCCTACAGAGTGAAGTAAGTCAGAAAGAAAAAAACAAATACAGTATGCTAACACATATATATGGAATCTAAAAGAAAAATGTTTATGAAGAACCTAGGGGCAGGAAAGGATTAAGGACACAGACGTAGAGAAAGGACTTGAGGACATGGGGAGGGGGAAGGGTAAGCTGGGACAAAGTGAGAGAGTGGTATGGACATATATACACTACCAAATGTAAAATTGATAGCTACTGGGAAGCAGCCACATAGCACAGGGAGATCAGCTCGGTGCTTTGTGACGACCTAAAGGGGTGGGATAAGCGAGTGAGAGGGAGGTGCAAGAGGGAGGGGATATGGTGTTATATGTATACGTATAGCTGATTCACTTTTTTATACAGCAGAAACTAACACACAATTGTAAAGCAATTATACTCCAATAAAGATGTAAAAGGAAAAAAAAAGAAAGCCCAGAGATAAACCTACACACCTATGGTCCACTAATCTATGAAAAAGGAGGCAAGGATATACAATGGAGAAAAGACAGTCTCTTCAATAAGTGGTGCTGGGAAAAATGGACAGCTACATGTAAAAGAATGAAATTAGAACACTCCCTAACACCATACACAAAAAATAAACTCAAAATGGATTAGAGACCGAAATGTAAGACCGGACACTATAAAACTCTTAGAGGAAAACATAGGAAGAATACTCTTTGACAAAAATCACAACAAGATCTTTTCTGATCCACCTACTAGAGTAATGGAATAAAAAACAAAAATAAACAAATGGGAGCAAACGAAACCTAAAAGCTTTTGCAAAGCAAAGGAAACTACAAACAAGACGAAAAGACAACCTCAGAATGGGAGAAAATATTTGCAAACGAATCAATGGACAAAGGATTAATCTCCAATATATATAAACGGCACATGCAGCTCAACAGTAAAAAAACAAACAACCCAATCCAAAAATGGGCAGATGACGTAAATAGACATTTGTCCCGAGAAGACATAAAGATGGCCAAGAAGCACATGAAAAGCTGCTCAACATCACTAATTATTAGAGAAATATAAACCAAAACTACAATGAGGTATCACCTCACACAAGTTAGAATGGGCATCATCAGAAAATCTACAAACAACAAATGCTGGAGAGGGTGTGGAGAAAAGGGAACCCTCTTACACTATTTGTGGGGATGTAAATTGATACAGTCACTATGGAGAACAGTATGGAGGTTCCTTAAAAAACTAAAAATAGAATTACCATATGACCCAGCAATCCCACTACTGGGCATATACCCAGAGAAAACCATAATTCAAAAAGATATTCACACAATGTTCATTGCAGCACTCTTTACAATAGCCAGGTCATGGAAGCAACCTAAATACCCATAGACAGACGAATGGAAAAGATGTGGTACATATATAAAATGGAATATTACTCAGCCATAAAAAGGAACGAAATTGGGTCATTTGTAGAGACATGGATAGATCTAGAGACTGTCATACTGAGTGAAGTAAGTCAGAAAGAGAAAAACAAATACCATATTTAAGCGCATACATGTGGAACCTAGAAAAATGGTACAGATGAACCGGTTTGCAAGGCAGAAATAGACACACAGATGTAGAGAACAAATGTATGGACACCAAGGGGGGAAAGTGGCAGGGTGGTGGTGGTGGGATGAATTGCGAGCCTGGGATTGACATATATACACTTATATGTATAAAATAGATAACCAATAAGAACCTGCTGTATAAAAAAATGAATAAAATTAAAACAAATAATATTTTAAAAAAATAAAACAGAAAAAAAGTTCTTTCCTTCCCATAGACGTATTTATATGAATGAATGATTTCCATGCTTATATCTATAAATACAAAAAGAGGAATAAAACCTACCTTGAACCAAAAAAGAAAAAAAAAACAGAACCCACTGGCCATACAGAGGAAAACCCTATCAGGGCACTTGCTCCAGTGGTGCCTGCAGGTCAGCCAGGATGGTCCTGGCCCCAGGCGCTCTTCTGGAAGCTTTCCATTTCCCTGCCTGTGGTACCCCTCCTGTCCCGGCCCCCACTGCTTTTTTCCTTCCTCACCTCTGCCCGGGTAGAAATTCCAGCAGCAGGTGTGGGTGACACATCCTCTTCTTTAGCAGGTGGCAGCCCGGCAACTCCTGCAGAAAGTCCAGCAGAGCCCCACTCACACGGGGCCACTCATAGAGCCGTGGGCGCTACTCCCTCCTACCAGCACAACCCCGAGACTGCTGACGGGGCAGAGAATATGGCGTCAGGCACAGCTGCAGAGGCTTTGGCTGCCTGGAGGGGTGTTTATATTGACCTCAACCCAGGCACACCTGGGAAGGGCTGGCCGGCAGGGTCAGGCTGCCCAGGTCAGCCAATCCTCTCCCCTCAGGGGCTCAGAGTTGCAGAAAATGGGCTTTGCTGCACCGGCCAGGTCCAAGGAACAGATGTAGGGTCCTGAGAGTCAGGATAGACAAGGGGTGGCAGCCCTGGCTTGTTTTCTAATCATTTTATCTGGTCCATGAGTGGGAGACAACTTCAAGAAGACCCTCTCCTAATTAGAGGAACCCAGGAGTCATGGAGAGGAGGGGTGGTGGATGGAGACAGAGGCCTGGTTCCCCGGCTGCAGTGGAAGCCCCTAGAAGACCAGGGGGAGGGAGGCCGCACAGAGAGAAGCCTAGGGTCACAGACCTGTCGGAGCTGATGTTTGTTAGTTCAAGCCCTGCTCTGAGGTGCTCTGTGTCAGCTCTGAGCGACAGGTGTGCTGTGGGTGCTCTGCAATGAGGGTTATGTGCACGATTCCTGTGTGCCCAGCTCTGCTGGGGTACCTGTCCAGGGGAGCTCCATATCCAGGGAGGGGCTTGCCCACGAGAGCCCCGTGAGCTGCTGGGTACCTGCCCAGGTGAGCTCCATATCCTGGGAGGTGCCTGCCCACGAGAGCCCCGTGGGCTGCTGGGTACCTACCCAGGTGAGCTCCATATCCTGGGAGGGGCCTGCCCACGAGAGCCCCGTGGGCTGCTGGGTACCTGCCCAGGTGAGCTCCATATCCTGGGAGGGGCCTGCCCACGAGAGCCCCGTGGGCTGCTGGGTATCTGCCCAGGTGAGCTCCATATCCTGGGAGGGGCCTGACAATGAGAGCCCCGTGGGCTGCTGGGTACCTGCACAGGTGAGCACCATATCTTGTGAGGGGCCTGACCATGAGAGCCCCGTGGGCTGCTGCGTACCTGCCCAGGTGAGTTCCATATCCTGGGAGGGGTCTGACCATAAGAGCCCCGTGGGCTGCTGGGGACCTGGTAAAGGACGCCAGGATAGTCAGTGAAGCCACAGAGGATATACATCCAGTAGTTCCTAATTCCTATACCCTGCTGGTCATTCTACCATCCCCCAGGACATGATATTCTGTATTAGACTTCAATGATGTCTTCTTCTGTATTCCATTAGTCCCAGAGTCACAAGAAATTTTGGCTATGAGTGGCAGGACTCAACGTACAACAAAAACAATACTGTTGGGCCGTCCTGCCCCAGGGGTTCAAAAATTCCCACACCATCTTTGGGGAAACGTTAGCTAAAGCCCTAAAAGATCTACCTCGGGAAAAGGGAACCCTCCTTCAATATGCAGACAACATTCTGATCACCAGCCCTACTAAGGAGGCCTCTGGACTACCTAGCCAATAAAAGATAGAAGGTGTCCAAGAAAAAGGCTCAAATATCACAGACTAAGGTGACCTGCCTGGGCTTCATTCTCACAGAAGATCGGAAAAGCCCATCCCAGGAAAGGGAAGAAGCCATTTGCAGCCTCACCCTTCCTAAAACTAGAAGACAGCTTAGGGGTTCCTGGGGAGACCGGGGTTTGCTGCATCTGGATCCCTAACTACAGTCTAATACCTGGGCCTCTATATGAAACACTGAAAGGAAAAGATGATGATCCTTTTGAATAGAATCCAGAAGCGGCCTTTCAAGAAAGGAAAGAACAGTCAATTCAGACCCTTGCCATGGACCTCCCTAATTTAGCTAAACCCTTTGACCTTTACATTCCTGGTCGAAGGCGAATCGCCCTTGGAGTATTAGTGCAAAAACTGGGACCACTTGAAATGGAAAAACGCAAGAATGCCCTCCAGGCATTGGCCAGCCACCCCATCCGACCAGGATACTGGGGGTATCTAAAAACCTGGAAATGAGCAGCCCGCAAGGCCAGCTCTCTCCTAAGGGAAAAGGACGCCACTTGGTGTTCCTAACCACCCACCATGCCCTGAAGTTGCAGGGATCGCTCCGTGGTCACAATGACCTCGAGTGAGGAGGCCCTCCAACTCCAACCTCCAGAGAGACAACCTGGGGCAATGGGTCCCCATGACGACTCGTGTGACCATCACTTGACCTGGAGCTTCTCTCAGAAAACCACAAGAGTGTGCCCCAAAAGAACAGACTATTGCTTGCAGGACTTACTGCACCCAGAGCGGAGCTAATAAACTTGGCAGGGGACCTGTAAATAACGCTGCCACCATAGAAAAGCCTACAGACACCACGGTGACGGCGACCAATGAGACCAGCTGGACTCCTGGCTACTTCAAAAGGCCGTTGACTGAGTGGCCGTCATGGTCCTGGATCACCACCGGCCCTGGACTGTCTGGGAGTTGAGCAGGCAGGGCTCTGACACCTGGTGCTGTTTGTACATTAATTCAGTGGCCTAACTGAAGAAAGCACAGACTACTGGTCAGAGCATCTAGGCTGGCAGAAACCGTCAGCCTAAGGGGGCCGAACCAATGTGGAGCAGGGTAAAACCGGCCCCCCCAGCGTCCCTGCGCATCTCTTTCCTGGACCCTTAAAGGTCATTAGAATCTATAAAACTTCCAACGCTGGTGCTCAGGCAGACGAGCAGTGAGGGAGGAGGCCTGGGGACAATCAACCTCACCTGGAGGCTGCTGGGGAGAAGTCCTGCCCCTCCCCCCGGGTATGAGGACACCCAACTCAGCACGAAGCATTTACAGAAGAGGTGTCTGCACCCTCAGCGCCCCAAGAATGTGGAATGGGACAAGAGGCAGAGGAGGGGTTTGTCACCGGCAAAGCCCATTAAAAATTCCTGGGAGATAAAAATAGAATCTGGGCAATAAAATAAAGTCTAACCTTTTTTTCCTTTGTGCTTTTTCTAATTTCACTTGTTCCTAGGTTTCCGCAGGCAGAGGTCCCACACCCGGCACTTCAGACCCGATTTCCTAGTGCAAGATGGCTGGGCCGACACCTCAGCTCTCCGGGCCCCGTGCAGACTCCGCCACATAGAGCCTGAGCTCCAGCCAACCCGGCCCTCGAGAGCTCCGCCCCGTCCCTCCCGCTGACGCTGACGGGATCCCTACACAGCAGCCCGGCCCACAGCCTGCGGGGGAGCGCACACTCTCACTTCTCCATTCTCTGATCAAAATATAAAGTTTACCTTTGCTTCTGAAGCAAACTCAGTCCGATCTTTTGGCTCCAATGACACTGGGCAGGGGGACCCTTGTTTGGGCCCACTCTGCAGGATCAGTAACAGAATTTGAGAACATTGTAACTTCAAAGAATAGATGCGTGAGCCAAACTGTTATTAACATAGAGCAGTGTATAAGGCTCGTGTAATATAAGATGTTTCTAACACTTCCACGTGATATTTCCATCACTTTATTATAAGCAAGTTCAGTGGAGGGGTTTGTCGTATTTGTCAGGTCAACATTAGAGAAATGCAGTGATTTCTTTCCAAGGATGTGGATCTACTAATCTTGGCTGAAGGTTTAATCTTATTTTGAATGATTTTCTATTGAAAATGATACCTCTCTTTCAGCTCCTGGATTTCTGCGAAGTATAAAATCTTATATATTTTATTACCAAAGGGTAAAGGTGGGAGGAGAGATAAATTAACAGTTTCGGATTAACATATACACACTTCTATGTATAAAATATATCATCAACAAGGAACTACTGTATAGCACAGGGAACTATACTCAATATTTTGTAATAACCCCTAAGGGGAAATAATCTGAAAAACAATAGATATCTATATCGACATCATGTATCAACTACAGATAAAAAGGAACATAAAGGAGGCCGATGGCGAGCATTTCTGACCCTGAAGACTTCACTCACCTAAATTTCGGACTCTGCTTACGGCCCAAGTCCCTTAATGAACATAAATGTACCAGTGGCTTAAAAATTCGCCAGATTGGGGTTCGGGGAGACACTGATTTGGAAAAATCCCTGGTGTTCTCCTTACATACATGGGAACTTTCCTAGAGCTAAAACATGCCTGTGACACCCAGAAGATGGTACACGGTTGGATCAGGAAGATTTTGGAAAAGGCACCTCATCTCTCAATCTCATGGTGGTCGAGTTCACCCCACCAGCCTCTTTCCTAACAATCTCCCCACTTGAGGATGTCAGCACCTTCTATGTCCTGTTGCACAGAGTTGGGAATTTGTCCACAGGATGAAGGGGAAGGAGGAGAAACAATGAGAGACAAGCCCTAGATGTTCGGACAGGCAAAATTCACTCTAATTTCCAATCAGGAAGAAGAATTAAGCAAAGGCTTAGCCTGCCGCCCGAAAACACAGTAGGGGCAGAAGCACACCACCGGTTTTGTGGCCAGCTCCCAAAAAAGCGAGTTGACAAATGAAGCTCAGGAAACTTCAATTCACAAATCTGCAGAATTATAAATTATGACTCTCCAAGCAAGCCGGAAATGCAAATCAGCAATACAAAGAAGTCTCACTTCCCATCGGTCAAAGGGGACCATGCTGAAAAAAGTGTAAAAACCAGAAATGCAGGACAGGCCATGGAGAAAAGGGAGCCTTGTTAGGCTGATGGGGGGGATGTAAACTGCCAAAGGCCACTCTGTAGAAGTGTATGGTGTTTCCTAAAACATCTAAAAAACAGAGCTAGAGAGCATAGGGCACTTACACTCATGGGCATATAAATTGGGAAATCTAAAAATAAACAAGACACGGGCACCCCAAAGTTTAGGGCTGCTCTGTTGACAAGAAACTCCAATTCGGTACACCTTAAATATCCCAGGAAAGAGAAAAATGGATAAAGAAGTTGTGGTACTTATGTACAATGGAATATCACTCAGCCATGTAAAAAATGTTATAAGGCTAGTAGCAGCATGCTGACTGGATTTACGTACGAAGTTTAGAAGTGAAATAAGTCACACAGAAAAAGACACTTATCATAAGAAATCACTTATAGAGGGAATGTAAAAATCGCTTCACAGGACATGCACTACAAAACAGAATAGAGCCACACATTTAGAGAACAC
Source organism: Eschrichtius robustus (assembly GCF_028021215.1). Lineage (NCBI taxonomy): Eukaryota > Metazoa > Chordata > Mammalia > Artiodactyla > Eschrichtiidae > Eschrichtius > Eschrichtius robustus. The sequence goes on along the minus strand of NC_090830.1, from coordinate 27,420,444 downwards.
ACCATGGCTGCTTAACGGAAAGGTGAGGTGGGGTGAGGCATAAAACAAGGGTTTGAAATTAGCACAGATAGCGTTCCATAAACCACATATGTAACAGACAAGCCCTATTCCTTGCTCAGTGAACTGGACTCCAAACCCCCTTTTCAACGCACAAAAAATATATCTGACTAAGTAGGAATCTTAAAACCTATATATTGATATCTCTCTGTAAGTGAATCAAGTGGGTGTAAAATGGTATAAACACAGCAGTGAAAATCAGCTAAACCCCAGTATAAAACTAAATTTCAAAAAAAAATAAAAAACCACAAAGACATTAAAAGAGAGAGAAATTCTTACAGAGATCGTTAAGGGGATTTGAAGCAACCTGGATTGACCATATCTAGACACACAGCTGGACTAGACATAAGGCTGGAAACTGTTGGGGCTGAGAGGATTGGTGAGATTGGGTGAGCAAACGAAGACACTTTAAAGTAATACTGCGTGGTACCCATTCCATTTGTTGCAAATCTCCAGGTTCAAGGGAATCATCCTACAGCGAAAACATGCATGGGAAACCCAGATGATGATACACCGTGTGATCTGGAAAGGTTTCTAAAATGCACCTCATTTCACATCTCCCGGTGCTCGGGTTCCCCCCATCCAGCTGCTATACTAACAGTCTCCCCACGTAGAGAATCAGTACCTTTAACCTATTGTTTCATACAGGTTGCAGTTTGTCCTGAGGATGAATGGGATGAGGGGGAACCCATGAGAGACTAGCTCTAGGTATTGGGACAGGCACATGTCACTCTAATTTCCCATCAGGAAGAAGAATTAACGACAGGCTCAGCCTGCCCCATGGAACCAGAATAGTGCCTGAAGCAATCCTGCGGTTTTGCAGCCAGCTCCCAAAAAAGCCATTTGAAAAATGTAGCTCAGGGGCACTGTAATTCACAAACTTGCAGGGTTATAAATTATAACTCTCATCCAAAAATATACTAAGGGGTGGCAACGAACAGTACTTAAAAGCAAGGCAGAATTGCAGGAAACAGATATCAGAAGGAAGATACGAATCGTTTTTAAAGCACATGAAAAGCGGGAAAACGTCGAAAATGATGCACCTGGCCAAAAAGGGCGTATGCATTTTTTCCTGAATATATTTAGGAAAAACGCATACGCCCTTTTTGGCCAACCAAGCAACCCGGAAAGGAAAATCAGCACTACAAAGAAGTCTTACTTCCCATAGTTCAAAAGGGCCATCCTAAAAAAGTGTAAAAACAAGACATGCAGGCAGGACAGGCCAGGGAGAAAAGGGAGCCTTGTTATGCTGATGGGAGGGATGAAAACTGCCAATGGTCACTCGGGTATGGTGTTTCCTGAAACAACTAAAAAACACAGCTAGAGAGCATAGGGCACTTCCAATCATAGGTATATACAATGGAAAATCTAAAAATCAACAAGGCACGGGCACCCCAAAGTTTAGGGCTGCTCTGTTTACAAGAACCTACACTTCAGTAAATCTTAAATATCCCAGGAAAGAGAAAAATGGATAAATAAGTTGTGGTACTTATGTACAATGGAATATCACTCAGCCATGAAATCAACGTCATAAGGCTAGTAGCAGCATGATGAGTGGATCTAGGTACGACGATTGTAAGTGAAATAAGTCACACAGAAAAAGACACTTGTCATAAGATATCACTTATAGAGGGAATGGAAAAACCGCTACCCTTGAACTGAATTACAAAACAGAACAGAATCACAAGTTTAGAAAACACACTATAGCTGCTTAACGGGAAAGGTGAGGTGGGGTGATGCCTAAAACAAGGGTTTCAAATGAGCTCAGATACCGTTCCATAAACCCAATATGTTATAGACAAGACCTACTCCTTGCTCAGTGAACTGGACTCAACACCCCCTATTCACCGCCCAAGAATATATCTGACTAGAAAGAATCTTAAAACCTATGTACTGATATCTCTCTGTGAGTCAAGTGCGTGTAAAGCGGCATAAAGACAGCAGTGAAAAGCAGCTAAACCCCATTATAAAAATCAATAACTTTTAAAAACCCGTGAAACAAAGACAGTGAAAGAGAGAGAAATTCTGACAAAATTCGTTCAGGTGTGTGATGCCACCTGGATTGACCATATCTAGACCCACAGCTGATTGCGACATAAGGGTGGACACTCTTGGGGCTGAGAGGTTTGGTGAGGTTGGGTGAGCAAACGCAGACCCTTTAAAGTAATATTGCGTGGTACCCATCCCATGGGTCCCAAATCTCCAGGTTCAAGGGCATCTTCCTACATCGAAAACATGCATGAGAAACCCAGAAGATGGTACACCGTGTGATCGGGAAAGGTTGCTAAAACGCACCTCATTTCTCATCTGCTTGTGCTCGGGTTCGCCATTCCAGCCGCTTTACTAGCAATCTCCCTCCTTGGAGAATCAGCAGCTTTAACCTCCTGTTCCGTACAGGTTGCAATTTGTCCTGAGGATGAACCGGCAGAGGGGGAACCAATGGGAGACTAGCTCTAGGTGTTGGGACAGGCACAGGTCACTCTATTTTCCCATCAGGAAGAAGAATTAACCACAGGCTCAGCCGGCCGCCCGGAACCCGAATAGGGCCTGAAGCAATCCTGCGCTTTTGCGGCCAGCTCCCAAGAAAGCGAGTTGAAAAATGGAGCTCAGAGGCACTGCAATTCACAAACCTGCAGAGTTATAAAGGATAACTCTCGTCACAAATATATTCAGGGAAGGCAACGAAGAGGATTTGAAAGCAAGGCAGAATTTCAGGAAACAGATTTCAGGAGGTAGATTCGAATCGCCTTTAAAGCACAGGAAAAGCGGCAAAACCTCAACAATGATGCCCTTGGCCAAAAAGGGCGTATGCGTGTTTTCCTGAATATATTCAGGAAAACACGCATATGCGCTTTTTGGCCAACCAAGCAACCTGGAAAGGCAAATCAGCGCTACCAAGAAGTCTCGCTTCGCATCGGTCAAAAGGGCCATGCTGAATAAAGGGTCAAAACCAGAAATGCAGGACAGGCCATGGAGAAACGGGAGCCTTGCTACGCTGATGGGCGGGATGTAAATTGCCAACAGCCAATCTGGAGAAGTGTACGGTGTGTCCTGAAACATCTAAAAAACACAGCTTAGAGAGCATAGGGCACTTCCACTCATGGGCGTATACATTGGGAAAACTAAAAATCAGCAAGGCACAGGCACCCCAAAGTTTAGGGCTGCTCTGTTGACAAGAACCTCCACTTCGTTACACCTGAAATATCCCAGGAAAGAGAAAAATGGATAAAGAAGTTGTGATCCTTATGTACAAAGGAATATCACTCAGCCATGGAATCAACGTCATAAGGCTAGTAGCAGCATGATAAGTGGATTTAGGTACGACGATTCTAAGTGAAATGAGTCACACAGAAAAAGACACTTGCCATAAGATATCACTTATAGAGGGAATGGAAAAACCGCTACACTGGAACTGAATTACAAAACAGAACAGAGTCACACGTTTAGAAAACACACTATAGCTGCTTAACGGGAAAGGTGAGGTGGGGTGATGCCTAAAACAAGGGTTTCAATTTAGCTCAGATAACGTTCCATAAACCCAATATGTAATAGACAAGACCTACTCATTGCTTAGTGAACTGGACTCAACACCCCCTATTCACCGCCCAAGAATATGTCTGACTAGTAAGAATCTTAAAACCTATGTATTGATATCTCTCTGTGAGACAAGTGCGTGTAAAGCGGCATAAAGACAGCACTGAAAAGCAGCTAGACCCCATTATAAAAATCAATAACTTTTAAAAACCCGTGAAACAAAGACAGTGAAAGAGAGAGAAATTCTGACAAAATTCGTTCAGGGGCTGTGATGCCACCTGGATTGACCATATCTAGACCCACAGCTGATTGCGACATAAGGGTGGACACTCTTGGGGCTGAGAGGTTTGGTGAGGTTGGGTGAGCAAACGCAGACCCTTTAAAGTCATACTGCGTGGTACCCATCCCATGGGTCCCAAATCTCCAGGTTCAAGGGCATCTTCCTACATCGAAAACATGCATGAGAAACCCAGAAGATGGTACACCGTGTGATCGGGAAAGGTTTCTAAAACGCACCTCATTTCTCGTCTGATGGTGCTCGGGTTCGCCATTCCAGCCGCTTTACTAGCAATCTCCCTCCTTGGAGAATCAGCAGCTTTAACCTCCTGTTCCGTACAGGTTGCAATTTGTCCTGAGGATGAACGGGAAGAGGGGGAACCAATGGGAGACTAGCTCTAGGTGTTGGGAAAGGCACAGGTCACTCTATTTTCCCATCAGGAAGAAGAATTAACCACAGGCTCATCCTGCCGCCCGGAACCCGAATAGGGCCTGAAGCAATCCTGCGCTTTTGCGGCCAGCTCCCAAGAAAGCGAGTTGAAAAATGGAGCTCAGGGACACTGCAATTCACAAACCTGCAGAGTTATAAATGATAACTCTCGTCCACAAATATATTCAGGGAAGGCAACGAAGAGGATGTGAAAGCAAGGCAGAATTGCAGGAAACAGATTTCAGGAGGTAGATTCGAATCGCCTTTAAAGCACAGGAAAAGCGGCAAAACCTCAACAATGATGCCCTTGGCCAAAAAGGGCGTATGCGTTTTTTCCTGAATATATTCAGGAAAAAACGCATACGCCCTTTTTGGCCAACCAAGCAACCTGGAAAGGCAAATCAGCGCTACAAAGAAGTCTCGCTTCGCATCGGTCAAAAGGGCCATGCTGAATAAAGTGTGAAAACCAGAAATGCAGGACCGGCCATGGAGAAACGGGAGCCTTGCTACGCTGATGGGCGGGATGTAAATTGCCAACAGCCACTCTGGAGAAGTGTACGGTGTGTCCTGAAACATCTAAAAAACACAGCTTAGAGAGCATAGGGCACTTCCACTCATGGGCGTATACATTGGGAAAACTAAAAATCAGCAAGACACAGGCACCCCAAAGTTTAGGGCTGCTCTGTTGACAAGAACCTCCACTTCGTTACACCTTAAATATCCCAGGAAAGAGAAATATGGATAAAGAAGTTGTGGTCCTTATGTACAAAGGAATATCACTCAGCCATGAAATCAACGTCATAAGGCTAGTAACAGCATGATGAGTGGATTTAGGTACGACGATTCTAAGTGAAATAAGTCACACAGAAAAAGACACTTGCCATAAGATATCACTTATAGAGGGAATGTAAAAACCGCTACACTTGAACTGAATTACAAAACAGAACAGAGTCACACGTTTAGAAAACACACTATAGCTGCTTAACGGGAAAGGTGAGGTGGAGTGATGCCTAAAACAAGGGTTTCAAATTAGCTCAGATACCGTTCCATAAACCCAATATGTAATACACAAGACCTACTCCTTGCTCAGGGAACTGGACTCAACAGCCCCTATTCACCGCCCAAGAATATATCTGACTAGTAAGAATCTTAAAACCTATGTATTGATAACTCTCTGTAAGTGAGTCAAGTGGGTTTAAAGCGGCATAAAGACAGCAGTGAAAAGCAGCTAAACCCCATTATAAAAATCAAAAACTTTTAAAAACCCGTGAAACAAAGACAGTGAAAGAGAGAGAAATTCTTACAAAATTCGTTCAGGGGCTGTGATGCCACCTGGATTGACCATATCTAGACCCACAGCTGATTGCGACATAAGGGTGGACACTCTTGGGGCTGAGAGGTTTGGTGAGGTTGGGTGAGCAAACGCAGACCCTTTAAAGTCATACTGCGTGGTACCCATCCCATGGGTCCCAAATCTCCAGGTTCAAGGGCATCTTCCTACATCGAAAACATGCATGAGAAACCCAGAAGATGGTACACCGTGTGATCGGGAAAGGTTGCTAAAACGCACCTCATTTCTCGTCTGATGGTGCTCGGGTTCGCCATTCCAGCCGCTTTACTAGCAATCTCCCTCCTTGGAGAATCAGCAGCTTTAACCTCCTGTTCCGTACAGGTTGCAGTTTGTCCTGAGGATGAACGGGAAGAGGGGGAACCAATGGGAGACTAGCTCTAGGTGTTGGGACAGGCACAGGTCACTCTATTTTCCCATCAGGAAGAAGAATTAACCACAGGCTCATCCTGCCGCCCGGAACCCGAATAGGGCCTGAAGCAATCCTGCGCTTTTGCGGCCAGCTCCCAAGAAAGCGAGTTGAAAAATGGAGCTCAGGGGCACTGCAATTCACAAACCTGCAGAGTTATAAATGATAACTCTCGTCCACAAATATATTCAGGGAAGGCAACGAAGAGGATTTGAAAGCAAGGCAGAATTGCAGGAAACAGATTTCAGGAGGTAGATTCGAATCGCCTTTAAAGCACAGGAAAAGCGGCAAAACCTCGACAATGATGCCCTTGGCCAAAAAGGGCGTATGCGTTTTTTCCTGAATATATTCAGGAAAAAACGCATACGCCCTTTTTGGCCAACCAAGCAACCTGGAAAGGCAAATCAGCGCTACAAAGAAGTCTCGCTTCGCATCGGTCAAAAGGGCCATGCTGAATAAAGGGTCAAAACCAGAAATGCAGGACAGGCCATGGAGAAACGGGAGCCTTGCTACGCTGATGGGCGGGATGTAAATTGCCAACAGCCACTCTGGAGAAGTGTACGGTGTGTCCTGAAACATCTAAAAAACACAGCTTAGAGAGCATAGGGCACTTCCACTCATGGGCGTATACATTGGGAAAACTAAAAATCAGCAAGACACAGGCACCCCAAAGTTTAGGGCTGCTCTGTTGACAAGAAACTCCACTTCGTTACACCTTAAATATCCCAGGAAAGAGAAATATGGATAAAGAAGTTGTGGTCCTTATGTACAAAGGAATATCACTCAGCCATGAAATCAACGTCATAAGGCTAGTAACAGCATGATGAGTGGATTTAGGTATGACGATTCTAAGTGAAATAAGTCACACAGAAAAAGACACTTGCCATAAGATATCACTTATAGAGGGAATGTAAAAACCGCTACACTTGAACTGAATTACAAAACAGAACAGAGTCACACGTTTAGAAAACACACTATAGCTGCTTAACGGGAAAGGTGAGGTGGAGTGATGCCTAAAACAAGGGTTTCAAATTAGCTCAGATACCGTTCCATAAACCCAATATGTAATAGACAAGACCTACTCCTTGCTCAGGGAACTGGACTCAACACCCCCTATTCACCGCCCAAGAATATATCTGACTAGTAAGAATCTTAAAACCTATGTATTGATAACTCTCTGTAAGTGAGTCAAGTGGGTTTAAAGCGGCATAAAGACAGCAGTGAAAAGCAGCTAAACCCGATTATAAAAATCAATAACTTTTAAAAACCCGTGAAACAAAGACAGTGAAAGAGAGAGAAATTCTTACAAAATTCGTTCAGGGGCTGTGATGCCACCTGGATTGACCATATCTAGACCCACAGCTGATTGCGACATAAGGGTGGACACTCTTCGGGCTGAGAGGTTTGGTGAGGTTGGGTGAGCAAACGCAGACCCTTTAAAGTCATACTTCGTGGTACCCATCCCATGGGTCCCAAATCTCCAGGTTCAAGGGCATCTTCCTACATCGAAAACATGCATGAGAAACCCAGAAGATGGTACACCGTGTGATCCGGAAAGGTTGCTAAAACGCACCTCATTTCTCGTCTGATGGTGCTCGGGTTCGCCATTCCAGCCGCTTTACTAGCAATCTCCCTCCTTGGAGAATCAGCAGCTTTAACCTCCTGTTCCGTACAGGTTGCAATTTGTCCTGAGGATGAACGGGAAGAGGGGGAACCAATGGGAGACTAGCTCTAGGTGTTGGGACAGGCACAGGTCACTCTATTTTCCCATCAGGAAGAAGAATTAACCACAGGCTCATCCTGCCGCCCGGAACCCGAATAGGGCCTGAAGCAATCCTGCGCTTTTGCGGCCAGCTCCCAAGAAAGCGAGTTGAAAAATGGAGCTCAGGGGCACTGCAATTCACAAACCTGCAGAGTTATAAATGATAACTCTCGTCCACAAATATATTCAGGGAAGGCAACGAAGAGGATTTGAAAGCAAGGCAGAATTGCAGGAAACAGATTTCAGGAGGTAGATTCGAATCGCCTGTAAAGCACAGGAAAAGCGGCAAAACCTCGACAATGATGCCCTTGGCCAAAAAGGGCGTATGCGTTTTTTCCTGAATATATTCAGGAAAAAACGCATACGCCCTTTTTCGCCAACCAAGCAACCTGGAAAGGCAAATCAGCGCTATAAAGAAGTCTCGCTTCGCATTGGTCAAAAGGGCCATGCTAAATAAAGGGTCAAAACCAGAAATGCAGGACAGGCCATGGAGAAACGGGAGCCTTGCTACGCTGATGGGCGGGATGTAAATTGCCAACAGCCACTCTGGAGAAGTGTACGGTGTGTCCTGAAACATCTAAAAAACACAGCATAGAGAGCATAGGGCACTTCCACTCATGGGCGTATATATTGGGAAAACTAAAAATCAGCAAGACACAGGCACCCTAAAGTTTAGGGCTGCTCTGTTGACAAGAACCTCCACTTCGTTACACCTTAAATATCCCAGGAAAGAGAAAAATGGATAAAGAAGTTGTGCTCCTTATGTACAAAGGAATATCACTCAGCCATGAAATCAACGTCATAAGGCTAGTAGCAGCATGATGAGTGGATTTAGGTACGTCGATTCTAAGTGAAATAAGTCACACAGAAAAAGACACTTGCCATAAGATATCACTTATAGAGGGAATGTAAAAACCGCTACACTTGAACTGAATTACAAAACAGAACAGAGTCACACGTTTAGAAAACACACTATAGCTGCTTAACGGGAAAGGTGAGGTGGGGTGATGCCTAAAACAAGGGTTTCAAATTAGCTCAGATACCTTTCCATAAACCCAATATGTAATAGACAAGACCTACTCCTTGCTCAGTGAACTGGACTCAACACCCCCTATTCACCGCCCAAGAATATATCTGACTAGTAAGAAACTTAAAACCTATGTATTGATATCTCTCTGTAAGTGAGTCAAGTGCGTGTAAAGCGGCATAAAGATAGCAGTGAAAAGCAGCTAAACCCCATTATAAAAATCAAAAACTTTTAAAAACCTGTGAAACAAAGACAGTGAAAGAGAGAGAAATTCTTACAAAATTCGTTCAGGGGCTGTGATGCCACCTGGATTGACCATATCTAGACCCACAGCTGATTGCGACATAAGGGTGGACACTCTTGGGGCTGAGAGGTTTGGTGAGCTTGGGTGAGCAAACGCAGACCCTTTAAAGTCATACTGCGTGGTACCCATCCCATGGGTCCCAAATCTCCAGGTTCAAGGGCATCTTCCTACATCGAAAACATGCATGAGAAACCCAGAAGATGGTACACCGTGTGATCGGGAAAGGTTGCTAAAACGCACCTCATTTCTCGTCTGATGGTGCTCGGGTTCGCCATTCCAGCCGCTTTACTAGCAATCTCCCTCCTTGGAGAATCAGCAGCTTTAACCTCCTGTTCCGTACAGGTTGCAGTTTGTCCTGAGGATGAACGGGAAGAGGGGGAACCAATGGGAGACTAGCTCTAGGTGTTGGGAAAGGCACAGGTCACTCTATTTTCCCATCAGGAAGAAGAATTAACCACAGGCTCATCCTGCCGCCCGGAACCCGAATAGGGCCTGAAGCAATCCTGCGCTTTTGCGGCCAGCTCCCAAGAAAGCGAGTTGAAAAATGGAGCTCAGGGGCACTGCAATTCACAAACCTGCAGAGTTATAAATGATAACTCTCGTCCACAAATATATTCAGGGAAGGCAACGAAGAGGATTTGAAAGCAAGGCAGAATTGCAGGAAACAGATTTCAGGAGGTAGATTCGAATCGCCTTTAAAGCACAGGAAAAGCGGCAAAACCTCGACAATGATGCCCTTGGCCAAAAAGGGCGTATGCGTTTTTTCCTGAATATATTCAGGAAAAAACGCATACGCCCTTTTTGGCCAACCAAGCAACCTGGAAAGGCAAATCAGCGCTACAAAGAAGTCTCGCTTCGCATCGGTCAAAAGGGCCATGCTGAATAAAGGGTCAAAACCAGAAATGCAGGACAGGCCATGGAGAAACGGGAGCCTTGCTACGCTGATGGGCGGGATGTAAATTGCCAACAGCCACTCTGGAGAAGTGTACGGTGTGTCCTGAAACATCTAAAAAACACAGCTTAGAGAGCATAGGGCACTTCCACTCATGGGCGTATACATTGGGAAAACTAAAAATCAGCAAGACACAGGCACCCCAAAGTTTAGGGCTGCTCTGTTGACAAGAAACTCCACTTCGTTACACCTTAAATATCCCAGGAAAGAGAAATATGGATAAAGAAGTTGTGGTCCTTATGTACAAAGGAATATCACTCAGCCATGAAATCAACGTCATAAGGCTAGTAACAGCATGATGAGTGGATTTAGGTATGACGATTCTAAGTGAAATAAGTCACACAGAAAAAGACACTTGCCATAAGATATCACTTATAGAGGGAATGTAAAAACCGCTACACTTGAACTGAATTACAAAACAGAACAGAGTCACACGTTTAGAAAACACACTATAGCTGCTTAACGGGAAAGGTGAGGTGGAGTGATGCCTAAAACAAGGGTTTCAAATTAGCTCAGATACCGTTCCATAAACCCAATATGTAATAGACAAGACCTACTCCTTGCTCAGGGAACTGGACTCAACACCCCCTATTCACCGCCCAAGAATATATCTGACTAGTAAGAATCTTAAAACCTATGTATTGATAACTCTCTGTAAGTGAGTCAAGTGGGTTTAAAGCGGCATAAAGACAGCAGTGAAAAGCAGCTAAACCCGATTATAAAAATCAATAACTTTTAAAAACCCGTGAAACAAAGACAGTGAAAGAGAGAGAAATTCTTACAAAATTCGTTCAGGGGCTGTGATGCCACCTGGATTGACCATATCTAGACCCACAGCTGATTGCGACATAAGGGTGGACACTCTTCGGGCTGAGAGGTTTGGTGAGGTTGGGTGAGCAAACGCAGACCCTTTAAAGTCATACTGCGTGGTACCCATCCCATGGGTCCCAAATCTCCAGGTTCAAGGGCATCTTCCTACATCGAAAACATGCATGAGAAACCCAGAAGATGGTACACCGTGTGATCCGGAAAGGTTGCTAAAACGCACCTCATTTCTCGTCTGATGGTGCTCGGGTTCGCCATTCCAGCCGCTTTACTAGCAATCTCCCTCCTTGGAGAATCAGCAGCTTTAACCTCCTGTTCCGTACAGGTTGCAATTTGTCCTGAGGATGAACGGGAAGAGGGGGAACCAATGGGAGACTAGCTCTAGGTGTTGGGACAGGCACAGGTCACTCTATTTTCCCATCAGGAAGAAGAATTAACCACAGGCTCATCCTGCCGCCCGGAACCCGAATAGGGCCTGAAGCAATCCTGCGCTTTTGCGGCCAGCTCCCAAGAAAGCGAGTTGAAAAATGGAGCTCAGGGGCACTGCAATTCACAAACCTGCAGAGTTATAAATGATAACTCTCGTCCACAAATATATTCAGGGAAGGCAACGAAGAGGATTTGAAAGCAAGGCAGAATTGCAGGAAACAGATTTCAGGAGGTAGATTCGAATCGCCTGTAAAGCACAGGAAAAGCGGCAAAACCTCGACAATGATGCCCTTGGCCAAAAAGGGCGTATGCGTTTTTTCCTGAATATATTCAGGAAAAAACGCATACGCCCTTTTTCGCCAACCAAGCAACCTGGAAAGGCAAATCAGCGCTATAAAAAAGTCTCGCTTCGCATTGGTCAAAAGGGCCATGCTAAATAAAGGGTCAAAACCAGAAATGCAGGACAGGCCATGGAGAAACGGGAGCCTTGCTACGCTGATGGGCGGGATGTAAATTGCCAACAGCCACTCTGGAGAAGTGTACGGTGTGTCCTGAAACATCTAAAAAACACAGCTTAGAGAGCATAGGGCACTTCCACTCATGGGCGTATACATTGGGAAAACTAAAAATCAGCAAGACACAGGCACCCTAAAGTTTAGGGCTGCTCTGTTGACAAGAACCTCCACTTCGTTACACCTTAAATATCCCAGGAAAGAGAAAAATGGATAAAGAAGTTGTGCTCCTTATGTACAAAGGAATATCACTCAGCCATGAAATCAACGTCATAAGGCTAGTAGCAGCATGATGAGTGGATTTAGGTACGTCGATTCTAAGTGAAATAAGTCACACAGAAAAAGACACTTGCCATAAGATATCACTTATAGAGGGAATGTAAAAACCGCTACACTTGAACTGAATTACAAAACAGAACAGAGTCACACGTTTAGAAAACACACTATAGCTGCTTAACGGGAAAGGTGAGGTGGGGTGATGCCTAAAACAAGGGTTTCAAATTAGCTCAGATACCTTTCCATAAACCCAATATGTAATAGACAAGACCTACTCCTTGCTCAGTGAACTGGACTCAACACCCCCTATTCACCGCCCAAGAATATATCTGACTAGTAAGAAACTTAAAACCTATGTATTGATATCTCTCTGTAAGTGAGTCAAGTGCGTGTAAAGCGGCATAAAGATAGCAGTGAAAAGCAGCTAAACCCCATTATAAAAATCAAAAACTTTTAAAAACCTGTGAAACAAAGACAGTGAAAGAGAGAGAAATTCTTACAAAATTCGTTCAGGGGCTGTGATGCCACCTGGATTGACCATATCTAGACCCACAGCTGATTGCGACATAAGGGTGGACACTCTTGGGGCTGAGAGGTTTGGTGAGCTTGGGTGAGCAAACGCAGACCCTTTAAATTAATACTGCGTGGTACCCATCCCATGGGTCCCAAATCTCCAGGTTCAAGGGCATCTTCCTACATCGAAAGCATGCATGAGAAACCCAGAAGATGGTACACCGTGTGATCGGGAAAGGTTGCTAAAACACCTCATTTCTCGTCTGATGGTGCTCGGGTTCGCCATTCCAGCCACTTTACTAGCAATCTCCCTCCTTGGAGAATCAGCAGCTTTAACCTCCTGTTCCGTACAGGTTGCAATTTGTCCTGAGGATGAACGGGAAGAGGGGGAACCAATGGGAAACTAGCTCTAGGTGTTGGGACAGGCACAGGTCACTCTATTTTCTCATCAGGAAAAAGAATTAACCACAGGCTCAGCCTGCCGCCCGGAACCCGAATAGGACCTGAAGCAATCCTGCGCTTTTGCGGCCAGCTCCCAAGAAAGCGAGTTGAAAAATGGAGCTCAGGGGCACTGCAATTCACAAACCTGCAGAGTTATAAATGATAACTCTCGTCCACAAATATATTCAGGGAAGGCAACGAAGAGGATTTGAAAGCAAGGCAGATTTGCAGGAAACAGATTTCAGGAGGCTGATTCGAATCGCCTTGAAAGCACAGGAAAAGTGGCAAAACCTCGACAATGATGCCCTTGGCCAAAAAGGGCGTATGCGTTTTTTCCTGAATATATTCAGGAAAAAACGCATACGCCCTTTTTGGCCAACCAAGCAACCTGGAAAGGCAAATCAGCGCTACAAAGAAGTCTCGCTTCGCATCGGTCAAAAGGGCCATGCTGAATAAAGGGTCAAAACCAGAAATGCAGGACAGGCCATGGAGAAACGGGAGCCTTGCTACGCTGATGGGCGGGATGTAAATTGCCAACAGCCACTCTGGAGAAGTGTACGGTGTGTCCTGAAACATCTAAAAAACACAGCTTAGAGAGCATAGGGCACTTCCACTCATGGGCGTATACATTGGGAAAACTAAAAATCAGCAAGACACAGACACCCCAAAGTTTAGGGCTGCTCTGTTGACAAGAACCTCCACTTCGTTACACCTTAAATATCCCAGGAAAGAGAAAAATGGATAAAGAAGTTGTGGTCCTTATGTACAAAGGAATATCACTCAGCCATGAAATCAACGTCATAAGGCTCGTAGCAGCATGATGAGTGGATTTATGTACGACGATTCTAAGTGAAATAAGTCACACAGAAAAAGACACTTGCCATAAGATATCACTTATAGAGGGAATGTAAAAACCGCTACACTTGAACTGAATTACAAAACAGAACAGAGTCACACGTTTAGAAAACACACTATAGCTGCTTAACGCGAAAGGTGAGGTGGGGTGATGCCTAAAACAAGGGTTTCAAATTAGCTCAGATACCGTTCCATAAACCCAATATGTAATAGACAAGACCTACTCCTTGCTCAGGGAACTGGACTCAACACCCCCTATTCACCGCCCAAGAATATATCTGACTAGTAAGAATCTTAAAACCTATGTATTGATAACTCTCTGTAAGTGAGTCAAGTGGGTTTAAAGCGGCATAAAGACAGCAGTGAAAAGCAGCTAAACCCGATTATAAAAATCAATAACTTTTAAAAAACCGTGAAACAAAGACAGTGAAAGAGAGAGAAATTCTTACAAAATTCGTTCAGGGGCTGTGATGCCACCTGGATTGACCATATCTAGACCCACAGCTGATTGCGACATAAGGGTGGACACTCTTGGGGCTGAGAGGTTTGGTGAGGTTGGGTGAGCAAACGCAGACCCTTTAAAGTAATACTGCGTGGTACCCATCCCATGGGTCCCAAATCTCCAGGTTGAAGGGCATCTTCCTACATCGAAAACATGCATGAGAAACCCAGAAGATGGTACACTGTGTGATCGGGAAAGGTTGCTAAAACACACCTCATTTCTCGTCTGATGGTGCTCGGGTTCGCCATTCCAGCCGCTTTACTAGCAATCTCCCTCCTTGGAGAATCAGCAGCTTTAACCTCCTGTTCCGTACAGGTTGCAATTTGTCCTGAGGATGAACGGGAAGAGGGGGAACCAATGGGAGACTAGCTCTAGGTGTTGGGACAGGCACAGGTCACTCTATTTTCCCATCAGGAAGAAGAATTAACCACAGGCTCATCCTGCCGCCCGCAACCCAAATAGGGCCTGAAGCAATCCTGCGCTTTTGCGGCCAGCTCCCAAGAAAGCGAGTTGAAAAATGGAGCTCAGGGGCACTGCAATTCACAAAACTGCAGAGTTATAAATGATAACTCTCGTCCACAAATATATTCAGGGAAGGCAACGAAGAGGATTTGAAAGCAAGGCAGAATTGCAGGAAACAGATTTCAGGAGGTAGATTCGAATCGCCTTTAAAGCACAGGAAAAGCGGCAAAACCTCGACAATGATGCCCTTGGCCAAAAAGGGCGTATGCGTTTTTTCCTGAATATATTCAGGAAAAAACGCATACGCCCTTTTTGGCCAACCAAGCAACCTGGAAAGGCAAATCAGCGCTACAAAGAAGTCTCGCTTCCCATCGGTCAAAAGGGCCATGCTGAATAAAGTGTCAAAACCAGAAATGCAGGACAGGCCACGGAGAAACGGGAGCCTTGCTACGCTGATGGGCGGGATGTAAATTGCCAACAGCCACTCTGGAGAAGTGTACGGTGTGTCCTGAAACATTTACAAAACTCAGCTTAGAGAGCATAGGGCACTTCCACTCATGGCGTATAAATTGGGAAAACTAAAAATCAGCAAGATACAAGCACCCCAAAGTTTAGGGCTGCTCTGTTGACAAGAACCTCCACTTCGTTACACCTTAAATATCCCAGGAAAGAGAAAAATGGATAAAGAAGTTGTGCTCCTTATGTACAATGGAATATCACTCAGCCATGAAATCAACGTCATAAGGCTAGTAGCAGCATGATGAGTGCATTTAGGTACGACGATTCTAAGTGAAATAAGTCACACAGAAAAAGACACTTATCATAAGATATCACTTATAGAGGGAATGTAAAAACCGCTACCCTTGAACTGAATTACAAAACAGAACAGAGTCACAAGGTTAGAAAACACACTATGGCTGCCTAACGGGAAAGGTGAGGTGGGGTGATGCATAAAACAAGGGTTTCAAATTAGCTCAGATACCGTTCCATAAACCCAATATGTAATAGACAAGACCACTCCTTGCTCAGGGAACTGGACTCAACACCCCCTATTCACCGCCCAAGAATATATCTGACTAGTAAGAATCTTAAAACCTATGTATTGATATCTCTCTGTAAGTGAGTCAAGTGGGTGTAAAGCTGCATAAACACAGCAGTGAAAAGCAGCTAAACCCCATTATAAAACTCAATTAATTTTAAAAACCCGTGAAACAAAGACAGTGAAAGAGAGAGAAATTCTTACAAAATTCGTTCAGGGGCTGTGATGCCACCTGGATTGACCATGTCTAGACCCGCAGCTGATTGAGACATAAGGGTGGACACTCTTAGGGCTGAGAGGTTTGGTGAGGTTGGGTGAGCAAACGCAGACGCTTTAAAGTAATACTGCGTGGTACCCATCCCATGGGTCCCAAATCTCCAGGTTCAAGGGCATCTTCCTACATCGAAAACATGCATGAGAAACCCAGAAGATGGTCCACCGAGTGATCGGGAAAGGTTTCTAAAACGCACCTCATTTCTCATCTCCTTGTGCTCGGGTTCGCCATTCCAGCCGCTTTACTAGCAATCTCCCTCCTTGGAGAATCAGCACCTTTAACCTCCTGTTCCATACAGGTGGCAATTTGTCCTGAGGATCAACGGGAAGAGGGGGAACCAATGAGAGACTAGCTCTAGGTGTTGGGACAGGCACAGGTCACTCTATTTTCCCATCAGGAAGAAGAATTAACCAGAGGCTCAGTCTGCCGCCCGGAAGCAGAATAGTGCCTAAAGCAATCCTGCGCTTTTGCGGCCAGCTCCCAAGAGAGCGAGTTGAAAAATGGAGCTCAGGGGCACTGCAATTCACAAACCTGCAGACTTATAAATGAAAACTCTCGTCTACAAATATATTGAGGGAAGGCAACAAAGAGGATTTGAAAGCAAGGCAGAATTGCAGGAAACAGATTTCAGGAGGCAGATTCGAATCGCCTTTAAAGCACAGGAAAAGCGGCAAAACCTCGACAATGATGCCCTTGGCCAAAAAGGGCGTATGCGTTTTTTCCTGAATATATTCAGGAAAAAACGCATACGCCCTTTTTGTCCAACCAAGCAACCTGGAAAGGCAAATCAGCGCTACAAAGAAGTCTCGCTTCCCATCGGTCAAAAGGGCCATGCTGAATAAAGTGTCAAAACCAGAAATGCAGGACAGGCCACGGAGAAACGGGAGCCTTGCTACGCTGATGGGCGGGATGTAAATTGCCAACAGCCACTCTGGAGAAGTGTACGGTGTGTCCTGAAACATTTACAAAACTCAGCTTAGAGAGCATAGGGCACTTCCACTCATGGGCGTATACATTGGGAAAACTAAAAATCAGCAAGACACAAGCACCCCAAAGTTTAGGGCTGCTCTGTTGACAAGAACCTCCACTTCGTTACACCTTAAATATCCCAGGAAAGAGAAAAATGGATAAAGAAGTTGTGCTCCTTACGTACAATGGAATATCACTCAGCCATGAAATCAACGTCATAAGGCTAGTAGCAGCATGATGAGTGGATTTAGGTACGACGATTCTAAGTCAAATAAGTCACGCAGAAAAAGACACTTATCATAAGATATCACTTATAGAGGGAATGTAAAAACCGCTACCCTTGAACTAAATTACAAAACAGAACAGAGTCACACGGTTAGAAAAGACACTATGGCTGCCTAACGGGAAAGGTGAGGTGGGGTGATGCCTAAAACAAGGGTTTCAAATTAGCTCAGATACCGTTCCACAAACCCAATATGTAATAGACAAGACCTACTCCTTGCTCAGGGAACTGGACTCAACACCCCCTATTCACCGCCCAAGAATATATCTGACTAGTAAGAATCTTAAAACCTATGTATTGATATCTCTCTGTAAGTGAGTCAAGTGGGTGTAAAGCTGCATAAACACAGCAGTGAAAAGCAGCTAAACCCCATTATAAAACTCAATTAATTTTAAAAACCCGTGAAACAAAGACAGTGAAAGAGAGAGAAATTCTTACAAAATTCGTTCAGGGGCTGTGATGCCACCTGGATTGACCATGTCTAGACCCGCAGCTGATTGAGACATAAGGGTGGACACTCTTAGGGCTGAGAGGTTTGGTGAGGTTGGGTGAGCAAACGCAGACGCTTTAAAGTAATACTGCGTGGTACCCATCCCATGGGTCCCAAATCTCCAGGTTCAAGGGCATCTTCCTACATCGAAAACATGCATGAGAAACCCAGAAGATGGTCCACCGAGTGATCGGGAAAGGTTTCTAAAACGCACCTCATTTCTCATCTCCTTGTGCTCGGGTTCGCCATTCCAGCCGCTTTACTAGCAATCTCCCTCCTTGGAGAATCAGCACCTTTAACCTCCTGTTCCATACAGGTGGCAATTTGTCCTGAGGATCAACGGGAAGAGGGGGAACCAATGAGAGACTAGCTCTAGGTGTTGGGACAGGCACAGGTCACTCTATTTTCCCATCAGGAAGAAGAATTAACCAGAGGCTCAGTCTGCCGCCCGGAAGCAGAATAGTGCCTAAAGCAATCCTGCGCTTTTGCGGCCAGCTCCCAAGAAAGCGAGTTGAAAAATGGAGCTCAGGGGCACTGCAATTCACAAACCTGCAGAGTTATAAATGATAACTCTCGTCCACAAATATATTCAGGGAAGGCAACGAAGAGGATTTGAAAGCAAGGCAGAATTGCAGGAAACAGATTTCAGGAGGTAGATTCGAATCGCCTTTAAAGCACAGGAAAAGCGGCAAAACCTCGACAATGATGCCCTTGGCCAAAAAGGGCGTATGCGTTTTTTCCTGAATATATTCAGGAAAAAACGCATACGCCCTTTTTGGCCAACCAAGCAACCTGGAAAGGCAAATCAGCGCTACAAAGAAGTCTCGCTTCCCATCGGTCAAAAGGGCCATGCTGAATAAAGTGTCAAAACCAGAAATGCAGGACAGGCCACGGAGAAACGGGAGCCTTGCTACGCTGATGGGCGGGATGTAAATTGCCAACAGCCACTCTGGAGAAGTGTACGGTGTGTCCTGAAACATTTACAAAACTCAGCTTAGAGAGCATAGGGCACTTCCACTCATGGCGTATAAATTGGGAAAACTAAAAATCAGCAAGACACAAGCACCCCAAAGTTTAGGGCTGCTCTGTTGACAAGAACCTCCACTTCGTTACACCTTAAATATCCCAGGAAAGAGAAAAATGGATAAAGAAGTTGTGCTCCTTATGTACAATGGAATATCACTCAGCCATGAAATCAACGTCATAAGGCTAGTAGCAGCATGATGAGTGCATTTAGGTACGACGATTCTAAGTGAAATAAGTCACACAGAAAAAGACACTTATCATAAGATATCACTTATAGAGGGAATGTAAAAACCGCTACCCTTGAACTGAATTACAAAACAGAACAGAGTCACAAGGTTAGAAAACACACTATGGCTGCCTAACGGGAAAGGTGAGGTGGGGTGATGCATAAAACAAGGGTTTCAAATTAGCTCAGATACCGTTCCATAAACCCAATATGTAATAGACAAGACCACTCCTTGCTCAGGGAACTGGACTCAACACCCCCTATTCACCGCCCAAGAATATATCTGACTAGTAAGAATCTTAAAACCTATGTATTGATATCTCTCTGTAAGTGAGTCAAGTGGGTGTAAAGCTGCATAAACACAGCAGTGAAAAGCAGCTAAACCCCATTATAAAACTCAATTAATTTTAAAAACCCGTGAAACAAAGACAGTGAAAGAGAGAGAAATTCTTACAAAATTCGTTCAGGGGCTGTGATGCCACCTGGATTGACCATGTCTAGACCCGCAGCTGATTGAGACATAAGGGTGGACACTCTTAGGGCTGAGAGGTTTGGTGAGGTTGGGTGAGCAAACGCAGACGCTTTAAAGTAATACTGCGTGGTACCCATCCCATGGGTCCCAAATCTCCAGGTTCAAGGGCATCTGCCTACATCGAAAACATGCATGAGAAACCCAGAAGATGGTCCACCGAGTGATCGGGAAAGGTTTCTAAAACGCACCTCATTTCTCATCTCCTTGTGCTCGGGTTCGCCATTCCAGCCGCTTTACTAGCAATCTCCCTCCTTGGAGAATCAGCACCTTTAACCTCCTGTTCCATACAGGTGGCAATTTGAACTGAGGATGAACGGGAAGACGGGGAACCAATGAGAGACTAGCTCTAGGTGTTGGGACAGGCACAGGTCACTCTATTTTCCCATCAGGAAGAAGAATTAACCAGAGGCTCAGTCTGCCGCCCGGAAGCAGAATAGTGCCTAAAGCAATCCTGCGCTTTTGCGGCCAGCTCCCAAGAGAGCGAGTTGAAAAATGGAGCTCAGGGGCACTGCAATTCACAAACCTGCAGACTTATAAATGATAACTCTCGTCTACAAATATATTGAGGGAAGGCAACAAAGAGGATTTGAAAGCAAGGCAGAATTGCAGGAAACAGATTTCAGCAGGCAGATTCGAATCGCCTTTAAAGCACAGGAAAAGCGGCAAAACCTCGACAATGATGCCCTTGGCCAAAAAGGGCGTATGCGTTTTTTCCTGAATATATTCAGGAAAAAACGCATACGCCCTTTTTGTCCAACCAAGCAACCTGGAAAGGCAAATCAGCGCTACAAAGAAGTCTCGCTTCCCATCGGTCAAAAGGGCCATGCTGAATAAAGTGTCAAAACCAGAAATGCAGGACAGGCCACGGAGAAACGGGAGCCTTGCTACGCTGATGGGCGGGATGTAAATTGCCAACAGCCACTCTGGAGAAGTGTACGGTGTGTCCTGAAACATTTACAAAACTCAGCTTAGAGAGCATAGGGCACTTCCACTCATGGGCGTATACATTGGGAAAACTAAAAATCAGCAAGACACAAGCACCCCAAAGTTTAGGGCTGCTCTGTTGACAAGAACCTCCACTTCGTTACACCTTAAATATCCCAGGAAAGAGAAAAATGGATAAAGAAGTTGTGCTCCTTATGTACAATGGAATATCACTCAGCCATGAAATCAACGTCATAAGGCTAGTAGCAGCATGATGAGTGGATTTAGGTACGACGATTCTAAGTCAAATAAGTCACGCAGAAAAAGACACTTATCATAAGATATCACTTATAGAGGGAATGTAAAAACCGCTACCCTTGAACTGAATTACAAAACAGAACAGGGTCACACGGTTAGAAAAGACACTATGGCTGCCTAACGGGAAAGGTGAGGTGGGGTGATGCATAAAACAAGGGTTTCAAATTAGCTCAGATACCGTTCCATAAACCCAATACGTAATAGACAAGACCTACTCCTTGCTCAGGGAACTGGACTCAACACCCCCTATTCACCGCCCAAGAATATATCTGACTAGTAAGAATCTTAAAACCTATGTATTGATATCTCTCTGTAAGTGAGTCAAGTGGGTGTAAAGCTGCATAAACACAGCAGTGAAAAGCAGCTAAACCCCATTATAAAACTCAAATAATTTTAAAAACCCGTGAAACAAAGACAGTGAAAGAGAGAGAAATTCTTACAAAATTCGTTCAGGGGCTGTGATGCCACCTGGATTGACCATGTCTAGACCCGCAGCTGATTGAGACATAAGGGTGGACACTCTTAGGGCTGAGAGGTTTGGTGAGGTTGGGTGAGCAAACGCAGACACTTTAAAGTAATACTGCGTGGTACCCATCCCATGGGTCCCAAATCTCCAGGTTCAAGGGCATCTTCCTACATCGAAAACATGCATGAGAAACCCAGAAGATGGTCCACCGAGTGATCGGGAAAGGTTTCTAAAACACACCTCATTTCTCATCTCCTTGTGCTCGGGTTCGCCATTCCAGCCGCTTTACTAGCAATCTCCCTCCTTGGAGAATCAGCACCTTTAACCTCCTGTTCCATACAGGTGGCAATTTGAACTGAGGATGAACGGGAAGACGGGGAACCAATGATAATGAGAGACTAGCTCTAGGTGTTGGGACAGGCACAGGTCACTCTAGTTTCCCATCAGGAAGAAGACTTAACCACAGGCTCAGTCTGCCGCCCGGAAGCAGAATAGGGCCTAAAGCAATCCTGCGCTTTTGCGGCCAGCTCCCAAGAGAGCGAGTTGAAAAATGGAGCTCAGGGGCACTGCAATTCACAAACCTGCAGACTTATAAATGATAACTCTCGTCTACAAATATATTGAGGGAAGGCAACAAAGAGGATTTGAAAGCAAGGCAGAATTGCAGGAAACAGATTTCAGGAGGCAGATTCGAATCGCCTTTAAAGCACAGGAAAAGCGGCAAAACCTCGACAATGATGCCCTTGGCCAAAAAGGGCGTATGCGTTTTTTCCTGAATATATTCAGGAAAAAACGCATACGCCCTTTTTGGCCAACCAAGCAACCTGGAAAGGCAAATCAGCGCTACAAAGAAGTCTCGCTTCCCATCGGTCAAAAGGGCCATGCTGAATAAAGTGTCAAAACCAGAAATGCAGGACAGGCCACGGAGAAACGGGAGCCTTGCTACGCTGATGGGCGGGATGTAAATTGCCAACAGCCACTCTGGAGAAGTGTACGGTGTGTCCTGAAACATTTACAAAACTCAGCTTAGAGAGCATAGGGCACTTCCACTCATGGCGTATGAATTGGGAAAACTAAAAATCAGCAAGACACAAGCACCCCAAAGTTTAGGGCTGCTCTGTTGACAAGAACCTCCACTTCGTTACACCTTAAATATCCCAGGAAAGAGAAAAATGGATAAAGAAGTTGTGCTCCTTACGTACAATGGAATATCACTCAGCCATGAAATCAACGTCATAAGGCTAGTAGCAGCAGGATGAGTGGATTTAGGTACGACGATTCTAAGTGAAATAAGTCACACAGAAAAAGACACTTATCATAAGATATCACTTATAGAGGGAATGTAAAAACCGCTACCCTTGAACTGAATTACAAAACAGAACAGAGTCACACGGTTAGAAAACACACTATGGCTGCCTAACGGGAAAGGTGAGGTGGGGTGATGCCTAAAACAAGGGTTTCAAATTAGCTCAGATACCGTTCCATAAACCCAATACGTAATAGACAAGACCTACTCCTTGCTCAGGAACTGGACTCAACACCCCCTATTCACCGCCCAAGAATATATCTGACTAGTAAGAATCTTAAAACCTATGTATTGATATCTCTCTGTAAGTGAGTCAAGTGGGTGTAAAGCTGCATAAACACAGCAGTGAAAAGCAGCTAAACCCCATTATAAAACTCAAATAATTTTAAAAACCCGTGAAACAAAGACAGTGAAAGAGAGAGAAATTCTTACAAAATTCGTTCAGGGGCTGTGATGCCACCTGGATTGACCATGTCTAGACCCGCAGCTGATTGAGACATAAGGGTGGACACTCTTAGGGCTGAGAGGTTTGGTGAGGTTGGGTGAGCAAACGCAGACGCTTTAAAGTAATACTGCGTGGTACCCATCCCATGGGTCCCAAATCTCCAGGTTCAAGGGCATCTGCCTACATCGAAAACATGCATGAGAAACCCAGAAGATGGTCCACCGAGTGATCGGGAAAGGTTTCTAAAACGCACCTCATTTCTCATCTCCTTGTGCTCGGGTTCGCCATTCCAGCCGCTTTACTAGCAATCTCCCTCCTTGGAGAATCAGCACCTTTAACCTCCTGTTCCATACAGGTGGCAATTTGAACTGAGGATGAACGGGAAGACGGGGAACCAATGAGAGACTAGCTCTAGGTGTTGGGACAGGCACAGGTCACTCTATTTTTCCCATCAGGAAGAAGAATTAACCACAGGCTCAGTCTGCCGCCCGGAAGCAGAATAGGGCCTAAAGCAATCCTGCGCTTTTGCGGCCAGCTCCCAAGAGAGCGAGTTGAAAAATGGAGCTCAGGGGCACTGCAATTCACAAACCTGCAGACTTATAAATGATAACTCTCGTCTACAAATATATTGAGGGAAGGCAACAAAGAGGATTTGAAAGCAAGGCAGAATTGCAGGAAACAGATTTCAGGAGGCAGATTCGAATCGCCTTTAAAGCACAGGAAAAGCGGCAAAACCTCGACAATGATGCCCTTGGCCAAAAAGGGCGTATGCGTTTTTTCCTGAATATATTCAGGAAAAAACGCATACGCCCTTTTTGGCCAACCAAGCAACCTGGAAAGGCAAATCAGCGCTACAAAGAAGTCTCGCTTCCCATCGGTCAAAAGGGCCATGCTGAATAAAGTGTCAAAACCAGAAATGCAGGACAGGCCACGGAGAAACGGGAGCCTTGCTACGCTGATGGGCGGGATGTAAATTGCCAACAGCCACTCTGGAGAAGTGTACGGTGTGTCCTGAAACATTTACAAAACTCAGCTTAGAGAGCATAGGGCACTTCCACTCATGGGCGTATGAATTGGGAAAACTAAAAATCAGCAAGACACAAGCACCCCAAAGTTTAGGGCTGCTCTGTTGACAAGAACCTCCACTTCGTTACACCTTAAATATCCCAGGAAAGAGAAAAATGGATAAAGAAGTTGTGCTCCTTACGTACAATGGAATATCACTCAGCCATGAAATCAACGTCATAAGGCTAGTAGCAGCATGATGAGTGCATTTAGGTACGACGATTCTAAGTGAAATAAGTCACACAGAAAAAGACACTTATCATAAGATATCACTTATAGAGGGAATGTAAAAACCGCTACCCTTGAACTGAATTACAAAACAGAACAGAGTCACACGGTTAGAAAACACACTATGGCTGCCTAACGGGAAAGGTGAGGTGGGGTGTTGCCTAAAACAAGGGATTCAAATTAGCTCAGATACCATTCCATAAACCGAATACGTAATAGACAAGACCTACTCCTTGCTCAGGGAACTGGACTCAACACCCCCTATTCACCGCCCAAGAATATATCTGACTAGTAAGAATTTTAAAACCTATGTATTGATATCTCTCTGTAAGTGAGTCAAGTGGGTGTAAAGCTGCATAAACACAGCAGTGAAAAGCAGCTAAACCCCATTATAAAACTCAAATAATTTTAAAAACCCGTGAAACAACGACAGTGAAAGAGAGAGAAATTCTTACAAAATTCGTTCAGGGGCTGTGATGCCACCTGGATTGACCATGTCTAGACCCGCAGCTGATTGAGACATAAGGGTGGACACTCTTAGGGCTGAGAGTTTGGTGAGGTTGGGTGAGCAAACGCAGACGCTTTAAAGTAATACTGCGTGGTACCCATCCCATGGGTCCCAAATCTCCAGGTTCAAGGGCATCTTCCTACATCGAAAACATGCATGAGAAACCCAGAAAATGGTCCACCGAGTGATCGGGAAAGGTTTCTAAAACACACCTCATTTCTCATCTCCTTGTGCTCGGGTTCGCCATTCCAGCCGCTTTACTAGCAATCTCCCTCCTTGGAGAATCAGCACCGTTAACCTCCTGTTCCATACAGGTGGCAATTTGAACTGAGGATGAACGGGAAGACGGGGAACCAATGAGAGACTAGCTCTAGGTGTTGGGACAGGCACAGGTCACTCTAGTTTCCCATCAGGAAGAAGACTTAACCACAGGCTCAGTCTGCCGCCCGGAAGCAGAATAGGGCCTAAAGCAATCCTGCGCTTTTGCGGCCAGCTCCCAAGAGAGCGAGTTGAAAAATGGAGCTCAGGGGCACTGCAATTCACAAACCTGCAGACTTATAAATGATAACTCTCGTCTACAAATATATTGAGGGAAGGCAACAAAGAGGATTTGAAAGCAAGGCAGAATTGCAGGAAACAGATTTCAGGAGGCAGATTCGAATCGCCTTTAAAGCACAGGAAAAGCGGCAAAACCTCGACAATGATGCCCTTGGCCAAAAAGGGCGTATGCGTTTTTTCCTGAATATATTCAGGAAAAAACGCATACGCCCTTTTTGGCCAACCAAGCAACCTGGAAAGGCAAATCAGCGCTACAAAGAAGTCTCGCTTCCCAACGGTCAAAAGGGCCATGCTGAATAAAGTGTCAAAACCAGAAATGCAGGACAGGCCACGGAGAAACGGGAGCCTTGCTACGCTGATGGGCGGGATGTAAATTGCCAACAGCCACTCTGGAGAAGTGTACGGTGTGTCCTGAAACATTTACAAAACTCAGCTTAGAGAGCATAGGGCACTTCCACTCATGGGCGTATGAATTGGGAAAACGAAAAATCAGCAAGACACAAGCACCCCAAAGTTTAGGGCTGCTCTGTTGACAAGAACCTCCACTTCGTTACACCTTAAATATCCCAGGAAAGAGAAAAATGGATAAAGAAGTTGTGCTCCTTACGTACAATGGAATATCACTCAGCCATGAAATCAACGTCATAAGGCTAGTAGCAGCATGATGAGTGCATTTAGGTACGACGATTCTAAGTGAAATAAGTCACACAGAAAAAGACACTTATCATAAGATATCACTTATAGAGGGAATGTAAAAACCGCTACCCTTGAACTGAATTACAAAACAGAACAGAGTCACACGGTTAGAAAACACACTATGGCTGCCTAACGGGAAAGGTGAGGTGGGGTGATGCCTAAAACAAGGGTTTCAAATTAGCTCAGATACCATTCCATAAACCGAATACGTAATAGACAAGACCTACTCCTTGCTCAGGGAACTGGACTCAACACCCCCTATTCACCGCCCAAGAATATATCTGACTAGTAAGAATTTTAAAACCTATGTATTGATATCTCTCTGTAAGTGAGTCAAGTGGGTGTAAAGCTGCATAAACACAGCAGTGAAAAGCAGCTAAACCCCATTATAAAACTCAAATAATTTTAAAAACCCGTGAAACAAAGACAGTGAAAGAGAGAGAAATTCTTACAAAATTCGTTCAGGGGCTGTGATGCCACCTGGATTGACCATGTCTAGACCCGCAGCTGATTGAGACATAAGGGTGGACACTCTTAGGGCTGAGAGGTTTGGTGAGGTTGGGTGAGCAAACGCAGACGCTTTAAAGTAATACTGCGTGGTACCCATCCCATGGGTCCCAAATCTCCAGGTTCAAGGGCATCTTCCTACATCGAAAACATGCATGAGAAACCCAGAAGATGGTCCACCGAGTGATCGGGAAAGGTTTCTAAAACGCACCTCATTTCTCATCTCCTTGTGCTCGGGTTCGCCATTCCAGCCGCTTTACTAGCAATCTCCCTCCTTGGAGAATCAGCACCTTTAACCTCCTGTTCCATACAGGTGGCAATTTGAACTGAGGATGAACGGGAAGACGGGGAACCAATGAGAGACTAGCTCTAGGTGTTGGGACAGGCACAGGTCACTCTATTTTCCCATCAGGAAGAAGACTTAACCACAGGCTCAGTCTGCCGCCCGGAAGCAGAATAGGGCCTAAAGCAATCCTGCGCTTTTGCGGCCAGCTCCCAAGAGAGCGAGTTGAAAAATGGAGCTCAGGGGCACTGCAATTCACAAACCTGCAGACTTATAAATGATAACTCTCGTCTACAAATATATTGAGGGAAGGCAACAAAGAGGATTTGAAAGCAAGGCAGAATTGCAGGAAACAGATTTCAGGAGGCAGATTCGAATCGCCTTTAAAGCACAGGAAAAGCGGCAAAACCTCGACAATGATGCCCTTGGCCAAAAAGGGCGTATGCGTTTTTTCCTGAATATATTCAGGAAAAAACGCATACGCCCTTTTTGGCCAACCAAGCAACCTGGAAAGGCAAATCAGCGCTACAAAGAAGTCTCGCTTCCCATCGGTCAAAAGGGCCATGCTGAATAAAGTGTCAAAACCAGAAATGCAGGACAGGCCACGGAGAAACGGGAGCCTTGCTACGCTGATGGGCGGGATGTAAATTGCCAACAGCCACTCTGGAGAAGTGTACGGTGTGTCCTGAAACATTTACAAAACTCAGCTTAGAGAGCATAGGGCACTTCCACTCATGGGCGTATGAATTGGGAAAACTAAAAATCAGCAAGACACAAGCACCCCAAAGTTTAGGGCTGCTCTGTTGACAAGAACCTCCACTTCGTTACACCTTAAATATCCCAGGAAAGAGAAAAATGGATAAAGAAGTTGTGCTCCTTACGTACAATGGAATATCACTCAGCCATGAAATCAACGTCATAAGGCTAGTAGCAGCATGATGAGTGGATTTAGGTACGACGATTCTAAGTGAAATAAGTCACACAGAAAAAGACACTTATCATAAGATATCACTTATAGAGGGAATGTAAAAACCGCTACCCTTGAACTGAATTACAAAACAGAACAGAGTCACACGGTTAGAAAACACACTATGGCTGCCTAACGGGAAAGGTGAGGTGGGGTGATGCCTAAAACAAGGGTTTCAAATTAGCTCAGATACCGTTCCATAAACCCAATACGTAATAGACAAGACCTACTCCTTGCTCAGGGAACTGGACTCAACACCCCCTATTCACCGCCCAAGAATATATCTGACTAGTAAGAATCTTAAAACCTATGTATTGATATCTCTCTGTAAGTGAGTCAAGTGGGTGTAAAGCTGCATAAACACAGCAGTGAAAAGCAGCTAAACCCCATTATAAAACTCAAATAATTTTAAAAACCCGTGAAACAAAGACAGTGAAAGAGAGAGAAATTCTTACAAAATTCGTTCAGGGGCTGTGATGCCACCTGGATTGACCATGTCTAGACCCGCAGCTGATTGAGACATAAGGGTGGACACTCTTAGGGCTGAGAGGTTTGGTGAGGTTGGGTGAGCAAACGCAGACGCTTTAAAGTAATACTGCGTGGTACCCATCCCATGGGTCCCAAATCTCCAGGTTCAAGGGCATCTGCCTACATCGAAAACATGCATGAGAAACCCAGAAGATGGTCCACCGAGTGATCGGGAAAGGTTTCTAAAACGCACCTCATTTCTCATCTCCTTGTGCTCGGGTTCGCCATTCCAGCCGCTTTACTAGCAATCTCCCTCCTTGGAGAATCAGCACCTTTAACCTCCTGTTCCATACAGGTGGCAATTTGAACTGAGGATGAACGGGAAGACGGGGAACCAATGAGAGACTAGCTCTAGGTGTTGGGACAGGCACAGGTCACTCTATTTTCCCATCAGGAAGAAGAATTAACCACAGGCTCAGTCTGCCGCCCGGAAGCAGAATAGGGCCTAAAGCAATCCTGCGCTTTTGCGGCCAGCTCCCAAGAGAGCGAGTTGAAAAATGGAGCTCAGGGGCACTGCAATTCACAAACCTGCAGACTTATAAATGATAACTCTCGTCTACAAATATATTGAGGGAAGGCAACAAAGAGGATTTGAAAGCAAGGCAGAATTGCAGGAAACAGATTTCAGGAGGCAGATTCGAATCGCCTTTAAAGCACAGGAAAAGCGGCAAAACCTCGACAATGATGCCCTTGGCCAAAAAGGGCGTATGCGTTTTTTCCTGAATATATTCAGGAAAAAACGCATACGCCCTTTTTGGCCAACCAAGCAACCTGGAAAGGCAAATCAGCGCTACAAAGAAGTCTCGCTTCCCATCGGTCAAAAGGGCCATGCTGAATAAAGTGTCAAAACCAGAAATGCAGGACAGGCCACGGAGAAACGGGAGCCTTGCTACGCTGATGGGCGGGATGTAAATTGCCAACAGCCACTCTGGAGAAGTGTACGGTGTGTCCTGAAACATTTACAAAACTCAGCTTAGAGAGCATAGGGCACTTCCACTCATGGGCGTATGAATTGGGAAAACTAAAAATCAGCAAGACACAAGCACCCCAAAGTTTAGGGCTGCTCTGTTGACAAGAACCTCCACTTCGTTACACCTTAAATATCCCAGGAAAGAGAAAAATGGATAAAGAAGTTGTGCTCCTTACGTACAATGGAATATCACTCAGCCATGAAATCAACGTCATAAGGCTAGTAGCAGCATGATGAGTGCATTTAGGTACGACGATTCTAAGTGAAATAAGTCACACAGAAAAAGACACTTATCATAAGATATCACTTATAGGGGGAATGTAAAAACCGCTACCCTTGAACTGAATTACAAAACAGAACAGAGTCACACGGTTAGAAAACACACTATGGCTGCCTAACGGGAAAGGTGAGGTGGGGTGATGCCTAAAACAAGGGTTTCAAATTAGCTCAGATACCATTCCATAAACCGAATACGTAATAGACAAGACCTACTCCTTGTTCAGGGAACTGGACTCAACACCCCCTATTCACCGCCCAAGAATATATCTGACTAGTAAGAATTTTAAAACCTATGTATTGATATCTCTCTGTAAGTGAGTCAAGTGGGTGTAAAGCTGCATAAACACAGCAGTGAAAAGCAGCTAAACCCCATTATAAAACTCAAATAATTTTAAAAACCCGTGAAACAAAGACAGTGAAAGAGAGAGAAATTCTTACAAAATTCGTTCAGGGGCTGTGATGCCACCTGGATTGACCATGTCTAGACCCGCAGCTGATTGAGACATAAGGGTGGACACTCTTAGGGCTGAGAGGTTTGGTGAGGTTGGGTGAGCAAACGCAGACGCTTTAAAGTAATACTGCGTGGTACCCATCCCATGGGTCCCAAATCTCCAGGTTCAAGGGCATCTTCCTACATCGAAAACATGCATGAGAAACCCAGAAGATGGTCCACCGAGTAATCGGGAAAGGTTTCTAAAACGCACCTCATTTCTCATCTCCTTGTGCTCGGGTTTGCCATTCCAGCGGCTTTACTAGCAATCTCCCTCCTTGGAGAATCAGCACCTTTAACCTCCTGTTCCATACAGGTGGCAATTTGAACGGAGGATGAACGGGAAGACGGGGAACCAATGAGAGACTAGCTCTAGGTGTTGGGACAGGCACAGGTCACTCTATTTTCCCATCAGGAAGAAGAATTAACCACAGGCTCAGTCTGCCGCCCGGAAGCAGAATAGGGCCTAAAGCAATCCTGCGCTTTTGAGGCCAGCTCCCAAGAGAGCGAGTTGAAAAATGGAGCTCAGGGGCACTGCAATTCACAAACCTGCAGACTTATAAATGATAACTCTCGTCTACAAATATATTGAGGGAAGGCAACAAAGAGGATTTGAAAGCAAGGCAGAATTGCAGGAAACAGATTTCAGGAGGCAGATTCGAATCGCCTTTAAAGCACAGGAAAAGCGGCAAAACCTCGACAATGATGCCCTTGGCCAAAAAGGGCGTATGCGTTTTTCCTGAATATATTCAGGAAAAAACGCATACGCCCTTTTTGGCCAACCAAGCAACCTGGAAAGGCAAATCAGCGCTACAAAGAAGTCTCGCTTCCCATCGGTCAAAAGGGCCATGCTGTATAAAGTGTCAAAACCAGAAATGCAGGACAGGCCACGGAGAAACGGGAGCCTTGCTACGCTGATGGGCGGGATGTAAATTGCCAACAGCCACTCTGGAGAAGTGTACGGTGTGTCCTGAAACATTTACAAAACTCAGCTTAGAGAGCATAGGGCACTTCCACTCATGGGCGTATGAATTGGGAAAACTAAAAATCAGCAAGACACAAGCACCCCAAAGTTTAGGGCTGCTCTGTTGACAAGAACCTCCACTTCGTTACACCTTATATATCCCAGGAAAGAGAAAAATGGATAAAGAAGTTGTGCTCCTTACGTACAATGGAATATCACTCAGCCATGAAATCAACGTCATAAGTCTAGTAGCAGCATGATGAGTGCATTTAGGTACGACGATTCTAAGTGAAATAAGTCACACAGAAAAAGACACTTATCATAAGATATCACTTATAGAGGGAATGTAAAAACCGCTACCCTTGAACTGAATTACAAAACAGAACAGAGTCACACGGTTAGAAAACACACTATGGCTGCCTAACGGGAAAGGTGAGGTGGGGTGATGCATAAAACAAGGGTTTCAAATTAGCTCAGATACCGTTCCATAAACCCAATACGTAATAGACAAGACCTACTCCTTGCTCAGGGAACTTCACTCAACACCCCCTATTCACCGCCCAAGAATATATCTGATTAGTAAGAATCTTAAAACCTATGTATTGATATCTCTCTGTAAGGGAGTCAAGTGGGTGTAAAGCTGCATAAACACAGCAGTGAAAAGCAGCTAAACCCCATTATAAAACTCAAATAATTTTAAAAACCCGTGAAACAAAGACAGTGAAAGAGAGAGAAATTCTTACAAAATTCGTTCAGGGGCTGTGATGCCACCTGGATTGACCATGTCTAGACCCGCAGCTGATTGAGACATAAGGGTGGACACTCTTAGGGCTGAGAGGTTTAGTGAGGTTGGGTGAGCAAACACAGACGCTTTAAAGTAATACTGCGTGGTACCCATCCCATGGGTCCCAAATCTCCAGGTTCAAGGGCATCTGCCTACATCGAAAACATGCATGAGAAACCCAGAAGATGGTCCACTGAGTGATCGGGAAAGGTTTCTAAAACGCACCTCATTTCTCATCTCCTTGTGCTCGGGTTCGCCATTCCAGCGGCTTTACTAGCAATCTCCCTCCTTGGAGAATCAGCACCTTTAACCTCCTGTTCCATACAGGTGGCAATTTGAACTGAGGATGAACGGGAAGACGGGGAACCAATGAGAGACTAGCTCTAGGTGTTGGGACAGGCACAGGTCACTCTAGTTTCCCATCAGGAAGAAGACTTAACCACAGGCTCAGTCTGCCGCCCGGAAGCAGAATAGGGCCTAAAGCAATCCTGCGCTTTTGCGGCCTGCTCCCAAGAGAGCGAGTTGAAAAATGGAGCTCAGGGGCACTGCAATTCACAAACCTGCAGACTTATAAATGATAACTCTCGTCTACAAATATATTGAGGGAAGGCAACAAAGAGGATTTGAAAGCAAGGCAGAATTGCAGGAAACAGATTTCAGGAGGCAGATTCGAATCGCCTTTAAAACACAGGAAAAGCGGCAAAACCTCGACAATGATGCCCTTGGCCAAAAAGGGCGTATGCGTTTTTTCCTGAATATATTCAGGAAAAAACGCATACGCCCTTTTTGGCCAACCAAGCAACCTGGAAAGGCAAATCAGCGCTACAAAGAAGTCTTGCTTCCCATCGGTCAAAAGGGCCATGCTGAATAAAGTGTCAAAACCAGAAATGCAGGACAGGCCACGGAGAAACGGGAGCCTTGCTACGCTGATGGGCGGGATGTAAATTGCCAACAGCCACTCTGGAGAAGTGTACGGTGTGTCCTGAAACATTTACAAAACTCAGCTTAGAGAGCATAGGGCACTTCCACTCATGGGCGTATGAATTGGGAAAACTAAAAATCAGCAAGACACAAGCACCCCAAAGTTTAGGGCTGCTCTGTTGACAAGAACCTCCACTTCGTTACACCTTAAATATCCCAGGAAAGAGAAAAATGGATAAAGAAGTTGTGCTCCTTACGTACAATGGAATATCACTCAGCCATGAAATCAACGTCATAAGGCTAGTAGCAGCATGATGAGTGCATTTAGGTACGACGATTCTAAGTGAAATAAGTCACACAGAAAAAGACACTTATCATAAGATATCACTTATAGAGGGAATGTAAAAACCGCTACCCTTGAACTGAATTACAAAACAGAACAGAGTCACACGGTTAGAAAACACACTATGGCTGCCTAACGGGAAAGGTGAGGTGGGGTGATGCCTAAAACAAGGGTTTCAAATTAGCTCAGATACCGTTCCATAAACCCAATACGTAATAGACAAGACCTACTCCTTGCTCAGGGAACTGGACTCAACACCCCCTATTCACCGCCCAAGAATATATCTGACTAGTAAGAATCTTAAAACCTATGTATTGATATCTCTCTGTAAGTGAGTCAAGTGGGTGTAAAGCTGCATAAACACAGCAGTGAAAAGCAGCTAAACCCCATTATAAAACTCAAATAATTTTAAAAACCCGTGAAACAAAGACAGTGAAAGAGAGAGAAATTCTTACAAAATTCGTTCAGGGGCTGTGATGCCACCTGGATTGACCATGTCTAGACCCGCAGCTGATTGAGACATAAGGGTGGACACTCTTAGGGCTGAGAGGTTTGGTGAGGTTGGGTGAGCAAACACAGACGCTTTAAAGTAATACTGCGTGGTACCCAGCCCATGGGTCCCAAAACTCCAGGTTCAAGGGCATCTGCCTACATCGAAAACATGCATGAGAAACCCAGAAGATGGTCCACCGAGTGATCGGGAAAGGTTTCTAAAACGCACCTCATTTCTCATCTCCTTGTGCTCGGGTTCGCCATTCCAGCCGCTTTACTAGCAATCTCCCTCCTTGGAGAATCAGCACCTTTAACCTCCTGTTCCATACAGGTGGCAATTTGAACTGAGGATGAACGGGAAGACGGGGAACCAATGAGAGACTAGCTCTAGGTGTTGGGACAGGCACAGGTCACTCTATTTTCCCATCAGGAAGAAGAATTAACCACAGGCTCAGTCTGCCGCCCAGAAGCAGAATAGGGCCTAAAGCAATCCTGCGCTTTTGCGGCCAGCTCCCAAGAGAGCGAGTTGAAAAATGGAGCTCAGGGGCACTGCAATTCACAAACCTGCAGACTTATAAATGATAACTCTCGTCTACAAATATATTGAGGGAAGGCAACAAAGAGGATTTGAAAGCAAGGCAGAATTGCAGGAAACAGATTTCAGGAGGCAGATTCGAATCGCCTTTAAAGCACAGGAAAAGCGGCAAAACCTCGACAATGATGCCCTTGGCCAAAAAGGGCGTATGCGTTTTTCCTGAATATATTCAGGAAAAAACGCATACGCCCTTTTTGGCCAACCAAGCAACCTGGAAAGGCAAATCAGCGCTACAAAGAAGTCTCGCTTCCCATCGGTCAAAAGGGCCATGCTGTATAAAGTGTCAAAACCACAAATGCAGGACAGGCCACGGAGAAACGGGAGCCTTGCTACGCTGATGGGCGGGATGTAAATTGCCAACAGCTACTCTGGAGAAGTGTACGGTGTGTCCTGAAACATTTACAAAACTCAGCTTAGAGAGCATAGGGCACTTCCACTCATGGGCGTATGAATTGGGAAAACTAAAAATCAGCAAGACACAAGCACCCCAAAGTTTAGGGCTGCTCTGTTGACAAGAACCTCCACTTCGTTACACCTTATATATCCCAGGAAAGAGAAAAATGGATAAAGAAGTTGTGCTCCTTACGTACAATGGAATATCACTCAGCCATGAAATCAACGTCATAAGTCTAGTAGCAGCATGATGAGTGCATTTAGGTACGACGATTCTAAGTGAAATAAGTCACACAGAAAAAGACACTTATCATAAGATATCACTTATAGAGGGAATGTAAAAACCGCTACCCTTGAACTGAATTACAAAACAGAACAGAGTCACACGGTTAGAAAACACACTATGGCTGCCTAACGGGAAAGGTGAGGTGGGGTGATGCATAAAACAAGGGTTTCAAATTAGCTCAGATACCGTTCCATAAACCCAATACGTAATAGACAAGACCTACTCCTTGCTCAGGGAACTTCACTCAACACCCCCTATTCACCGTCCAAGAATATATCTGATTAGTAAGAATCTTAAAACCTATGTATTGATATCTCTCTGTAAGGGAGTCAAGTGGGTGTAAAGCTGCATAAACACAGCAGTGAAAAGCAGCTAAACCCCATTATAAAACTCAAATAATTTTAAAAACCCGTGAAACAAAGACAGTGAAAGAGAGAGAAATTCTTACAAAATTCGTTCAGGGGCTGTGATGCCACCTGGATTGACCATGTCTAGACCCGCAGCTGATTGAGACATAAGGGTGGACACTCTTAGGGCTGAGAGGTTTGGTGAGGTTGGGTGAGCAAACACAGACGCTTTAAAGTAATACTGCGTGGTACCCATCCCATGGGTCCCAAATCTCCAGGTTCAAGGGCATCTGCCTACATCGAAAACATGCATGAGAAACCCAGAAGATGGTCCACCGAGTGATCGGGAAAGGTTTCTAAAACGCACCTCATTTCTCATCTCCTTGTGCTCGGGTTCGCCATTCCAGCGGCTTTACTAGCAATCTCCCTCCTTGGAGAATCAGCACCTTTAACCTCCTGTTCCATACAGGTGGCAATTTGAACTGAGGATGAACGGGAAGACGGGGAACCAATGAGAGACTAGCTCTAGGTGTTGGGACAGGCACAGGTCACTCTAGTTTCCCATCAGGAAGAAGACTTAACCACAGGCTCAGTCTGCCGCCCGGAAGCAGAATAGGGCCTAAAGCAATCCTGCGCTTTTGCGGCCTGCTCCCAAGAGAGCGAGTTGAAAAATGGAGCTCAGGGGCACTGCAATTCACAAACCTGCAGACTTATAAATGATAACTCTCGTCTACAAATATATTGAGGGAAGGCAACAAAGAGGATTTGAAAGCAAGGCAGAATTGCAGGAAACAGATTTCAGGAGGCAGATTCGAATCGCCTTTAAAGCACAGGAAAAGCGGCAAAACCTCGACAATGATGCCCTTGGCCAAAAAGGGCGTATGCGTTTTTTCCTGAATATATTCAGGAAAAAACGCATAAGCCCTTTTTGGCCAACCAAGCAACCTGGAAAGGCAAATCAGCGCTACAAAGAAGTCTCGCTTCCCATCGGTCAAAAGGGCCATGCTGAATAAAGTGTCAAAACCAGAAATGCAGGACAGGCCACGGAGAAACGGGAGCCTTGCTACGCTGATGGGCGGGATGTAAATTGCCAACAGCCACTCTGGAGAAGTGTACGGTGTGTCCTGAAACATTTACAAAACTCAGCTTAGAGAGCATAGGGCACTTCCACTCATGGGCGTATAAATTGGGAAAACTAAAAATCAGCAAGACACAAGCACCCCAAAGTTTAGGGCTGCTCTGTTGACAAGAACCTCCACTTCGTTACACCTTAAATATCCCAGGAAAGATAAAAATGGATAAAGAAGTTGTGCTCCTTATGTACAATGGAATATCACTCAGCCATGAAATCAACGTCATAAGGCTAGTAGCAGCATGATGAGTGGATTTAGGTACGACGATTCTAAGTGAAATAAGTCACACAGAAAAAGACACTTATCATAAGATATCACTTATAGAGGGAATGTAAAAACCGCTACCCTTGAACTGAATTACAAAACAGAACAGAGTCACACGGTTAGAAAAGACACTATGGCTGCCTAACGGGAAAGGTGAGGTGGGGTGATGCATAAAACAAGGGTTTCAAATTAGCTCAGATACCGTTCCATAAACCCAATACGTAATAGACAAGACCTACTCCTTGCTCAGGGAACTGGACTCAACACCCCCTATTCACCGCCAAGTAATATATCTGACTAGTAAGAATCTTAAAACCTATGTATTGATATCTCTCTGTAAGTGAGTCAAGTGGGTGTAAAGCTGCATAAACACAGCAGTGAAAAGCAGCTAAACCCCATTATAAAACTCAAATAATTTTAAAAACCCGTGAAACAAAGACAGTGAAAGAGAGAGAAATTCTTACAAAATTCGTTCAGGGGCTGTGATGCCACCTGGATTGACCATGTCTAGACCCGCAGCTGATTGAGACATAAGGGTGGACACTGTTAGGGCTGAGAGGTTTGGTGAGGTTGGGTGAGCAAACGCAGACGCTTTAAAGTAATACTGCGTGGTACCCATCCCATGGGTCCCAAATCTCCAGGTTCAAGGGCATCTGCCTACATCGAAAACATGCATGAGAAACCCAGAAGATGGTCCACCGAGTGATCGGGAAAGGTTTCTAAAACGCACCTCATTTCTCATCTCCTTGTGCTCGGGTTCGCCATTCCAGCGGCTTTACTAGCAATCTCCCTCCTTGGAGAATCAGCACCTTTAACCTCCTGTTCCATACAGGTGGCAATTTGAACTGAGGATGAACGGGAAGACGGGGAACCAATGAGAGACTAGCTCTAGGTGTTGGGACAGGCACAGGTCACTCTAGTTTCCCATCAGGAAGAAGACTTAACCACAGGCTCAGTCTGCCGCCCGGAAGCAGAATAGGGCCTAAAGCAATCCTGCGCTTTTGCGGCCAGCTCCCAAGAGAGCGAGTTGAAAAATGGAGCTCAGGGGCACTGCAATTCACAAACTTGCAGACTTATAAATGATAACTCTCGTCTACAAATATATTGAGGGAAGGCAACAAAGAGGATTTGAAAGCAAGGCAGAATTGCAGGAAACAGATTTCAGGAGGCAGATTCGAATCGCCTTTAAAGCACAGGAAAAGCGGCAAAACCTCGACAATGATGCCCTTGGCCAAAAAGGGCGTATGCGTTTTTCCTGAATATATTCAGGAAAAAACGCATACGCCCTTTTTGGCCAACCAAGCAACCTGGAAAGGCAAATCAGCGCTACAAAGAAGTCTCGCTTCCCATCGGTCAAAAGGGCCATGCTGTATAAAGTGTCAAAACCAGAAATGCAGGACAGGCCACGGAGAAACGGGAGCCTTGCTACGCTGATGGGCGGGATGTAAATTGCCAACAGCCACTCTGGAGAAGTGTACGGTGTGTCCTGAAACATTTACAAAACTCAGCTTAGAGAGCATAGGGCACTTCCACTCATGGGCGTATGAATTGGGAAAACTAAAAATCAGCAAGACACAAGCACCCCAAAGTTTAGGGCTGCTCTGTTGACAAGAACCTCCACTTCGTTACACCTTATATATCCCAGGAAAGAGAAAAATGGATAAAGAAGTTGTGCTCCTTACGTACAATGGAATATCACTCAGCCATGAAATCAACGTCATAAGTCTAGTAGCAGCATGATGAGTGCATTTAGGTACGACGATTCTAAGTGAAATAAGTCACACAGAAAAAGACACTTATCATAAGATATCACTTATAGAGGGAATGTAAAAACCGCTACCCTTGAACTGAATTACAA
The DNA here is from genome assembly GCF_028021215.1 of Eschrichtius robustus. NCBI lineage: Eukaryota > Metazoa > Chordata > Mammalia > Artiodactyla > Eschrichtiidae > Eschrichtius > Eschrichtius robustus. The sequence continues at coordinate 27,381,773 of NC_090830.1, read as the reverse complement.
AACAGAACAGAGTCACACGGTTAGAAAACACACTATGGCTGCCTAACGGGAAAGGTGAGGTGGGGTGATGCATAAAACAAGGGTTTCAAATTAGCTCAGATACCGTTCCATAAACCCAATACGTAATAGACAAGACCTACTCCTTGCTCAGGGAACTTCACTCAACACCCCCTATTCACCGCCCAAGAATATATCTGATTAGTAAGAATCTTAAAACCTATGTATTGATATCTCTCTGTAAGGGAGTCAAGTGGGTGTAAAGCTGCATAAACACAGCAGTGAAAAGCAGCTAAACCCCATTATAAAACTCAAATAATTTTAAAAACCCGTGAAACAAAGACAGTGAAAGAGAGAGAAATTCTTACAAAATTCGTTCAGGGGCTGTGATGCCACCTGGATTGACCATGTCTAGACCCGCAGCTGATTGAGACATAAGGGTGGACACTCTTAGGGCTGAGAGGTTTGGTGAGGTTGGGTGAGCAAACACAGACGCTTTAAAGTAATACTGCGTGGTACCCATCCCATGGGTCCCAAATCTCCAGGTTCAAGGGCATCTGCCTACATCGAAAACATGCATGAGAAACCCAGAAGATGGTCCACTGAGTGATCGGGAAAGGTTTCTAAAACGCACCTCATTTCTCATCTCCTTGTGCTCGGGTTCGCCATTCCAGCCGCTTTACTAGCAATCTCCCTCCTTGGAGAATCAGCACCTTTAACCTCCTGTTCCATACAGGTGGCAATTTGAACTGAGGATGAACGGGAAGACGGGGAACCAATGAGAGACTAGCTCTAGGTGTTGGGACAGGCACAGGTCACTCTAGTTTCCCATCAGGAAGAAGACTTAACCACAGGCTCAGTCTGCCGCCCGGAAGCAGAATAGGGCCTAAAGCAATCCTGCGCTTTTGCGGCCTGCTCCCAAGAGAGCGAGTTGAAAAATGGAGCTCAGGGGCACTGCAATTCACAAACCTGCAGACTTATAAATGATAACTCTCGTCTACAAATATATTGAGGGAAGGCAACAAAGAGGATTTGAAAGCAAGGCAGAATTGCAGGAAACAGATTTCAGGAGGCAGATTCGAATCGCCTTTAAAACACAGGAAAAGCGGCAAAACCTCGACAATGATGCCCTTGGCCAAAAAGGGCGTATGCGTTTTTTCCTGAATATATTCAGGAAAAAACGCATACGCCCTTTTTGGCCAACCAAGCAACCTGGAAAGGCAAATCAGCGCTACAAAGAAGTCTTGCTTCCCATCGGTCAAAAGGGCCATGCTGAATAAAGTGTCAAAACCAGAAATGCAGGACAGGCCACGGAGAAACGGGAGCCTTGCTACGCTGATGGGCGGGATGTAAATTGCCAACAGCCACTCTGGAGAAGTGTACGGTGTGTCCTGAAACATTTACAAAACTCAGCTTAGAGAGCATAGGGCACTTCCACTCATGGGCGTATGAATTGGGAAAACTAAAAATCAGCAAGACACAAGCACCCCAAAGTTTAGGGCTGCTCTGTTGACAAGAACCTCCACTTCGTTACACCTTAAATATCCCAGGAAAGAGAAAAATGGATAAAGAAGTTGTGCTCCTTACGTACAATGGAATATCACTCAGCCATGAAATCAACGTCATAAGGCTAGTAGCAGCATGATGAGTGCATTTAGGTACGACGATTCTAAGTGAAATAAGTCACACAGAAAAAGACACTTATCATAAGATATCACTTATAGAGGGAATGTAAAAACCGCTACCCTTGAACTGAATTACAAAACAGAACAGAGTCACACGGTTAGAAAACACACTATGGCTGCCTAACGGGAAAGGTGAGGTGGGGTGATGCCTAAAACAAGGGTTTCAAATTAGCTCAGATACCGTTCCATAAACCCAATACGTAATAGACAAGACCTACTCCTTGCTCAGGGAACTGGACTCAACACCCCCTATTCACCGCCCAAGAATATATCTGACTAGTAAGAATCTTAAAACCTATGTATTGATATCTCTCTGTAAGTGAGTCAAGTGGGTGTAAAGCTGCATAAACACAGCAGTGAAAAGCAGCTAAACCCCATTATAAAACTCAATTAATTTTAAAAACCCGTGAAACAAAGACAGTGAAAGAGAGAGAAATTCTTACAAAATTCGTTCAGGGGCTGTGATGCCACCTGGATTGACCATGTCTAGACCCGCAGCTGATTGAGACATAAGGGTGGACACTCTTAGGGCTGAGAGGTTTGGTGAGGTTGGGTGAGCAAACGCAGACGCTTTAAAGTAATACTGCGTGGTACCCATCCCATGGGTCCCAAATCTCCAGGTTCAAGGGCATCTTCCTACATCGAAAACATGCATGAGAAACCCAGAAGATGGTCCACCGAGTGATCGGGAAAGGTTTCTAAAACGCACCTCATTTCTCATCTCCTTGTGCTCGGGTTCGCCATTCCAGCCGCTTTACTAGCAATCTCCCTCCTTGGAGAATCAGCACCTTTAACCTCCTGTTCCATACAGGTGGCAATTTGAACTGAGGATGAACGGGAAGACGGGGAACCAATGAGAGACTAGCTCTAGGTGTTGGGACAGGCACAGTCACTCTATTTTCCCATCAGGAAGAAGAATTAACCAGAGGCTCAGTCTGCCGCCCGGAAGCAGAATAGGGCCTAAAGCAATCCTGCGCTTTTGCGGCCAGCTCCCAAGAGAGCGAGTTGAAAAATGGAGCTCAGGGGCACTGCAATTCACAAACCTGCAGACTTATAAATGATAACTCTCGTCTACAAATATATTGAGGGAAGGCAACAAAGAGGATTTGAAAGCAAGGCAGAATTGCAGGAAACAGATTTCAGGAGGCAGATTCGAATCGCCTTTAAAGCACAGGAAAAGCGGCAAAACCTCGACAATGATGCCCTTGGCCAAAAAGGGCGTATGCGTTTTTTCCTGAATATATTCAGGTAAAAACGCATACGCCCTTTTTGGCCAACCAAGCAACCTGGAAAGGCAAATCAGCGCTACAAAGAAGTCTCGCTTCCCATCGGTCAAAAGGGCCATGCTGAATAAAGTGTCAAAACCAGAAATGCAGGACAGGCCACGGAGAAACGGGAGCCTTGCTACGCTGATGGGCGGGATGTAAATTGCCAACAGCCACTCTGGAGAAGTGTACGGTGTGTCCTGAAACATTTACAAAACTCAGCTTAGAGAGCATAGGGCACTTCCACTCATGGGCGTATGAATTGGGAAAACTAAAAATCAGCAAGACACAAGCACCCCAAAGTTTAGGGCTGCTCTTTTGACAAGAACCTCCACTTCGTTACACCTTAAATATCCCAGGAAAGATAAAAATGGATAAAGAAGTTGTGCTCCTTATGTACAATGGAATATCACTCAGCCATGAAATCAACGTCTTAAGGCTAGTAGCAGCATGATGAGTGGATTTAGGTACGACGATTCTAAGTGAAATAAGTCACACAGAAAAAGACACTTATCATAAGATATCACTTATAGAGGGAATGTAAAAACCGCTACCCTTGAACTGAATTACAAAACAGAACAGAGTCACACGGTTAGAAAACACACTATGGCTGCCTAACGGGAAAGGTGAGGTGGGGTGATGCCTAAAACAAGGGTTTCAAATTAGCTCAGATACCGTTCCATAAACCCAATACGTAATAGACAAGACCTACTCCTTGCTCAGGGAACTGTACTCAACACCCCATATTCACCGCCCAAGAATATATCTGACTAGTAAGAATCTTAAAACCTATGTATTGATATCTCTCTGTAAGTGAGTCAAGTGGGTGTAAAGCTGCCTAAACACAGCAGTTAAAAGCAGCTAAACCCCATTATAAAACTCAATTAATTTTAAAAACCCGTGAAACAAAGACAGTGAAAGAGAGAGAAATTCTTACAAAATTCGTTCAGGGGCTGTGATGCCACCTGGATTGACCATGTCTAGACCCGCAGCTGATTGAGACATAAGGGTGGACACTCTTAGGGCTGAGGAGTTTGGTGAGGTTGGGTGAGCAAACGCAGACGCTTTAAAGTAATACTGCGTGGTACCCATCCCATGGGTCCCAAATCTCCAGGTTCAAGGGCATCTTCCTACATCGAAAACATGCATGAGAAACCCAGAAGATGGTCCACCGAGTGATCGGGAAAGGTTTCTAAAACGCACCTCATTTCTCATCTCCTTGTGCTCGGGTTCGCCATTCCAGCCGCTTTACTAGCAATCTCCCTCCGTGGAGAATCAGCACCTTTAACCTCCTGTTCCATACAGGTGGCAATTTGAACTGAGGATGAACGGGAAGACGGGGAACCAATGAGAGACTAGCTCTAGGTGTTGGGACAGGCACAGGTCACTCTATTTTCCCATCAGGAAAAAGACTTAACCACAGGCTCAGTCTGCCGCCCGGAAGCAGAATAGGGCCTAAAGCAATCCTGCGCTTTTGCGGCCAGCTCCCAAGAGAGCGAGTTGAAAAATGGAGCTCAGGGGCACTGCAATTCACAAACCTGCAGACTTATAAATGATAACTCTCGTCTACAAATATATTGAGGGAAGGCAACAAAGAGGATTTGAAAGCAAGGCAGAATTGCAGGAAACAGATTTCAGGAGGCAGATTCGAATCGCCTTTAAAGCACAGGAAAAGCGGCAAAACCTCGACAATGATGCCCTTGGCCAAAAAGGGCGTATGCGTTTTTTCCTGAATATATTCAGGACAAAACGCATACGCCCTTTTTGGCCAACCAAGCAACCTGGAAAGGCAAATCAGCGCTACAAAGAAGTCTCGCTTCCCATCGGTCAAAAGGGCCATGCTGAATAAAGTGTCAAAACCAGAAATGCAGGACAGGCCACGGAGAAACGGGAGCCTTGCTACGCTGATGGGCGGGATGTAAATTGCCAACAGCCACTCTGGAGAAGTGTACGGTGTGTCCTGAAACATTTACAAAACTCAGCTTAGAGAGCATAGGGCACTTCCACTCATGGGCGTATGAATTGGGAAAACTAAAAATCAGCAAGACACAAGCACCCCAAAGTTTAGGGCTGCTCTGTTGACAAGAACCTCCACTTCGTTACAACTTAAATATCCCAGGAAAGAGAAAAATGGATAAAGAAGTTGTGCTCCTTACGTACAATGGAATATCACTCAGCCATGAAATCAACGTCATAAGGCTAGTAGCAGCATGATGAGTGCATTTAGGTACGACGATTCTAAGTGAAATAAGTCACACAGAAAAAGACACTTATCATAAGATATCACTTATAGAGGGAATGTAAAAACCGCTACCCTTGAACTGAATTACAAAACAGAACAGAGTCACACGGTTAGAAAACACACTATGGCTGCCTAACGGGAAAGGTGAGGTGGGGTGATGCCTAAAACAAGGGTTTCAAATTAGCTCAGATACCGTTCCATAAACCCAATACGTAATAGACAAGACCTACACCTTGCTCAGGGAACTGGACTCAACACCCCCTATTCACCGCCCAAGAATATATCTGACTAGTAAGAATTTTAAAACCTATGTATTGATATCTCTCTGTAAGTGAGTCAAGTGGGTGTAAAGCTGCATAAACACAGCAGTGAAAAGCAGCTAAACCCCATTATAAAACTCAAATAATTTTAAAAACCCGTGAAACAAAGACAGTGAAAGAGAGAGAAATTCTTACAAAATTCGTTCAGGGGCTGTGATGCCACCTGGATTGACCATGTCTAGACCCGCAGCTGATTGAGACATAAGGGTGGACACTCTTAGGGCTGAGAGGTTTGGTGAGGTTGGGTGAGCAAACGCAGACGCTTTAAAGTAATACTGCGTGGTACCCATCCCATGGGTCCCAAATCTCCAGGTTCAAGGGCATCTTCCTACATCGAAAACATGCATGAGAAACCCAGAAAATGGTCCACCGAGTGATCGGGAAAGGTTTCTAAAACACACCTCATTTCTCATCTCCTTGTGCTCGGGTTCGCCATTCCAGCCGCTTTACTAGCAATCTCCCTCCTTGGAGAATCAGCACCGTTAACCTCCTGTTCCATACAGGTGGCAATTTGAACTGAGGATGAACGGGAAGACGGGGAACCAATGAGAGACTAGCTCTAGGTGTTGGGACAGGCACAGGTCACTCTAGTTTCCCATCAGGAAGAAGACTTAACCACAGGCTCAGTCTGCCGCCCGGAAGCAGAATAGGGCCTAAAGCAATCCTGCGCTTTTGCGGCCAGCTCCCAAGAGAGCGAGTTGAAAAATGGAGCTCAGGGGCACTGCAATTCACAAACCTGCAGACTTATAAATGATAACTCTCGTCTACAAATATATTGAGGGAAGGCAACAAAGAGGATTTGAAAGCAAGGCAGAATTGCAGGAAACAGATTTCAGGAGGCAGATTCGAATCGCCTTTAAAGCACAGGAAAAGCGGCAAAACCTCGACAATGATGCCCTTGGCCAAAAAGGGCGTATGCGTTTTTTCCTGAATATATTCAGGAAAAAACGCATACGCCCTTTTTGGCCAACCAAGCAACCTGGAAAGGCAAATCAGCGCTACAAAGAAGTCTCGCTTCCCATCGGTCAAAAGGGCCATGCTGAATAAAGTGTCAAAACCAGAAATGCAGGACAGGCCACGGAGAAACGGGAGCCTTGCTACGCTGATGGGCGGGATGTAAATTGCCAACAGCCACTCTGGAGAAGTGTACGGTGTGTCCTGAAACATTTACAAAACTCAGCTTAGAGAGCATAGGGCACTTCCACTCATGGGCGTATGAATTGGGAAAACTAAAAATCAGCAAGACACAAGCACCCCAAAGTTTAGGGCTGCTCTGTTGACAAGAACCTCCACTTCGTTACACCTTAAATATCCCAGGAAAGAGAAAAATGGATAAAGAAGTTGTGCTCCTTACGTACAATGGAATATCACTCAGCCATGAAATCAACGTCATAAGGCTAGTAGCAGCAGGATGAGTGGATTTAGGTACGACGATTCTAAGTGAAATAAGTCACACAGAAAAAGACACTTATCATAAGATATCACTTATAGAGGGAATGTAAAAACCGCTACCCTTGAACTGAATTACAAAACAGAACAGAGTCACACGGTTAGAAAACACACTATGGCTGCCTAACGGGAAAGGTGAGGTGGGGTGATGCCTAAAACAAGGGTTTCAAATTAGCTCAGATACCATTCCATAAACCCAATACGTAATAGACAAGACCTACTCCTTGCTCAGGGAACTGGACTCAACACCCCCTATTCACCGCGCAAGAATATATCTGACTAGTAAGAATCTTAAAACCTATGTATTGATATCTCTCTGTAAGTGAGTCAAGTGGGTGTAAAGCTGCATAAACACAGCAGTGAAAAGCAGCTAAACCCCATTATAAAACTCAAATAATTTTAAAAACGCGTGAAACAAAGACAGTGAAAGAGAGAGAAATTCTTACAAAATTCGTTCAGGGGCTGTGATGCCACCTGGATTGACCATGTCTAGACCCGCAGCTGATTGAGACATAAGGGTGGACACTCTTAGGGCTGAGAGGTTTGGTGAGGTTGGGTGAGCAAACGCAGACGCTTTAAAGTAATACTGCGTGGTACCCATCCCATGGGTCCCAAATCTCCAGGTTCAAGGGCATCTGCCTACATCGAAAACATGCATGAGAAACCCAGAAGATGGTCCACCGAGTGATCGGGAAAGGTTTCTAAAACGCACCTCATTTCTCATCTCCTTGTGCTCGGGTTCGCCATTCCAGCCGCTTTACTAGCAATCTCCCTCCTTGGAGAATCAGCACCTTTAACCTCCTGTTCCATACAGGTGGCAATTTGAACTGAGGATGAACGGGAAGACGGGGAACCAATGAGAGACTAGCTCTAGGTGTTGGGACAGGCACAGGTCACTCTATTTTCCCATCAGGAAGAAGAATTAACCACAGGCTCAGTCTGCCGCCCGGAAGCAGAATAGGGCCTAAAGCAATCCTGCGCTTTTGCGGCCAGCTCCCAAGAGAGCGAGTTGAAAAATGGAGCTCAGGGGCACTGCAATTCACAAACCTGCAGACTTATAAATGATAACTCTCGTCTACAAATATATTGAGGGAAGGCAACAAAGAGGATTTGAAAGCAAGGCAGAATTGCAGGAAACAGATTTCAGGAGACAGATTCGAATTGCCTTTAAAGCACAGGAAAAGCGGCAAAACCTCGACAATGATGCCCTTGGCCAAAAAGGGCGTATGCGTTTTTTCCTGAATATATTCAGGAAAAAACGCATACGCCCTTTTTGGCCAACCAAGCAACCTGGAAAGGCAAATCAGCGCTACAAAGAAGTCTCGCTTCCCATCGGTCAAAAGGGCCATGCTGAATAAAGTGTCAAAACCAGAAATGCAGGACAGGCCACGGAGAAACGGGAGCCTTGCTACGCTGATGGGCGGGATGTAAATTGCCAACAGCCACTCTGGAGAAGTGTACGGTGTGTCCTGAAACATTTACAAAACTCAGCTTAGAGAGCATAGGGCACTTCCACTCATGGGCGTATGAATTGGGAAAACTAAAAATCAGCAAGACACAAGCACCCCAAAGTTTAGGGCTGCTCTGTTGACAAGAACCTCCACTTCGTTACACCTTAAATATCCCAGGAAAGAGAAAAATGGATAAAGAAGTTGTGCTCCTTACGTACAATGGAATATCACTCAGCCATGAAATCAACGTCATAAGGCTAGTAGCAGCATGATGATTGCATTTAGGTACGACGATTCTAAGTGAAATAAGTCACACAGAAAAAGACACTTATCATAAGATATCACTTATAGAGGGAATGTAAAAACCGCTACCCTTGAACTGAATTACAAAACAGAACAGAGTCACACGGTTAGAAAACACACTATGGCTGCCTAACGGGAAAGGTGAGGTGGGGTGATGCCTAAAACAAGGGATTCAAATTAGCTCAGATACCATTCCATAAACCGAATACGTAATAGACAAGACCTACTCCTTGCTCAGGGAACTGGACTCAACACCCCCTATTCACCGCCCAAGAATATATCTGACTAGTAAGAATTTTAAAACCTATGTATTGATATCTCTCTGTAAGTGAGTCAAGTGGGTGTAAAGCTGCATAAACACAGCAGTGAAAAGCAGCTAAACCCCATTATAAAACTCAAATAATTTAAAAAACCCGTGAAACAACGACAGTGAAAGAGAGAGAAATTCTTACAAAATTCGTTCAGGGGCTGTGATGCCACCTGGATTGACCATGTCTAGACCCGCAGCTGATTGAGACATAAGGGTGGACACTCTTAGGGCTGAGAGGTTTGGTGAGGTTGGGTGAGCAAACGCAGACGCTTTAAAGTAATACTGCGTGGTACCCATCCCATGGGTCCCAAATCTCCAGGTTCAAGGGCATCTTCCTACATCGAAAACATGCATGAGAAACCCAGAAAATGGTCCACCGAGTGATCAGGAAAGGTTTCTAAAACACACCTCATTTCTCATCTCCTTGTGCTCGGGTTCGCCATTCCAGCCGCTTTACTAGCAATCTCCCTCCTTGGAGAATCAGCACCGTTAACCTCCTGTTCCATACAGGTGGCAATTTGAACTGAGGATGAACGGGAAGACGGGGAACCAATGAGAGACTAGCTCTAGGTGTTGGGACAGGCACAGGTCACTCTAGTTTCCCATCAGGAAGAAGACTTAACCACAGGCTCAGTCTGCCGCCCGGAAGCAGAATAGGGCCTAAAGCAATCCTGCGCTTTTGCGGCCAGCTCCCAAGAGAGCGAGTTGAAAAATGGAGCTCAGGGGCACTGCAATTCACAAACCTGCAGACTTATAAATGATAACTCTCGTCTACAAATATATTGAGGGAAGGCAACAAAGAGGATTTGAAAGCAAGGCAGAATTGCAGGAAACAGATTTCAGGAGGCAGATTCGAATCGCCTTTAAAGCACAGGAAAAGCGGCAAAACCTCGACAATGATGCCCTTGGCCAAAAAGGGCGTATGCGTTTTTTCCTGAATATATTCAGGAAAAAACGCATACGCCCTTTTTGGCCAACCAAGCAACCTGGAAAGGCAAATCAGCGCTACAAAGAAGTCTCGCTTCCCATCGGTCAAAAGGGCCATGCTGAATAAAGTGTCAAAACCAGAAATGCAGGACAGGCCACGGAGAAACGGGAGCCTTGCTACGCTGATGGGCGGGATGTAAATTGCCAACAGCCACTCTGGAGAAGTGTACGGTGTGTCCTGAAACATTTACAAAACTCAGCTTAGAGAGCATAGGGCACTTCCACTCATGGGCGTATGAATTGGGAAAACTAAAAATCAGCAAGACACAAGCACCCCAAAGTTTAGGGCTGCTCTGTTGACAAGAACCTCCACTTCGTTACACCTTAAATATCCCAGGAAAGAGAAAAATGGATAAAGAAGTTGTGCTCCTTACGTACAATGGAATATCACTCAGCCATGAAATCAACGTCATAAGGCTAGTAGCAGCAGGATGAGTGGATTTAGGTACGACGATTCTAAGTGAAATAAGTCACACAGAAAAAGACACTTATCATAAGATATCACTTATAGAGGGAATGTAAAAACCGCTACCCTTGAACTGAATTACAAAACAGAACAGAGTCACACGGTTAGAAAACACACTATGGCTGCCTAACGGGAAAGGTGAGGTGGGGTGATGCCTAAAACAAGGGTTTCAAATTAGCTCAGATACCGTTCCATAAACCCAATACGTAATAGACAAGACCTACTCCTTGCTCAGGGAACTGGACTCAACACCCCCTATTCACCGCCCAAGAATATATCTGACTAGTAAGAATCTTAAAACCTATGTATTGATATCTCTCTGTAAGTGAGTCAAGTGGGTGTAAAGCTGCATAAACACAGCAGTGAAAAGCAGCTAAACCCCATTATAAAACTCAAATAATTTTAAAAACCCGTGAAACAAAGACAGTGAAAGAGAGAGAAATTCTTACAAAATTCGTTCAGGGGCTGTGATGCCACCTGGATTGACCATGTCTAGACCCGCAGCTGATTGAGACATAAGGGTGGACACTCTTAGGGCTGAGAGGTTTGGTGAGGTTGGGTGAGCAAACGCAGACGCTTTAAAGTAATACTGCGTGGTACCCATCCCATGGGTCCCAAATCTCCAGGTTCAAGGGCATCTGCCTACATCGAAAACATGCATGAGAAACCCAGAAGATGGTCCACCGAGTGATCGGGAAAGGTTTCTAAAACGCACCTCATTTCTCATCTCCTTGTGCTCGGGTTCGCCATTCCAGCCGCTTTACTAGCAATCTCCCTCCTTGGAGAATCAGCACCTTTAACCTCCTGTTCCATACAGGTGGCAATTTGAACTGAGGATGAACGGGAAGACGGGGAACCAATGAGAGACTAGCTCTAGGTGTTGGGACAGGCACAGGTCACTCTATTTTCCCATCAGGAAGAAGAATTAACCACAGGCTCAGTCTGCCGCCCGGAAGCAGAATAGGGCCTAAAGCAATCCTGCGCTTTTGCGGCCAGCTCCCAAGAGAGCGAGTTGAAAAATGGAGCTCAGGGGCACTGCAATTCACAAACCTGCAGACTTATAAATGATAACTCTCGTCTACAAATATATTGAGGGAAGGCAACAAAGAGGATTTGAAAGCAAGGCAGAATTGCAGGAAACAGATTTCAGGAGGCAGATTCGAATCGCCTTTAAAGCACAGGAAAAGCGGCAAAACCTCGACAATGATGCCCTTGGCCAAAAAGGGCGTATGCGTTTTTTCCTGAATATATTCAGGAAAAAACGCATACGCCCTTTTTGGCCAACCAAGCAACCTGGAAAGGCAAATCAGCGCTACAAAGAAGTCTCGCTTCCCATCGGTCAAAAGGGCCATGCTGAATAAAGTGTCAAAACCAGAAATGCAGGACAGGCCACGGAGAAACGGGAGCCTTGCTACGCTGATGGGCGGGATGTAAATTGCCAACAGCCACTCTGGAGAAGTGTACGGTGTGTCCTGAAACATTTACAAAACTCAGCTTAGAGAGCATAGGGCACTTCCACTCATGGGCGTATGAATTGGGAAAACTAAAAATCAGCAAGACACAAGCACCCCAAAGTTTAGGGCTGCTCTGTTGACAAGAACCTCCACTTCGTTACACCTTAAATATCCCAGGAAAGAGAAAAATGGATAAAGAAGTTGTGCTCCTTACGTACAATGGAATATCACTCAGCCATGAAATCAACGTCATAAGGCTAGTAGCAGCATGATGAGTGCATTTAGGTACGACGATTCTAAGTGAAATAAGTCACACAGAAAAAGACACTTATCATAAGATATCACTTATAGAGGGAATGTAAAAACCGCTACCCTTGAACTGAATTACAAAACAGAACAGAGTCACACGGTTAGAAAACACACTATGGCTGCCTAACGGGAAAGGTGAGGTGGGGTGTTGCCTAAAACAAGGGATTCAAATTAGCTCAGATACCATTCCATAAACCGAATACGTAATAGACAAGACCTACTCCTTGCTCAGGGAACTGGACTCAACACCCCCTATTCACCGCCCAAGAATATATCTGACTAGTAAGAATTTTAAAACCTATGTATTGATATCTCTCTGTAAGTGAGTCAAGTGGGTGTAAAGCTGCATAAACACAGCAGTGAAAAGCAGCTAAACCCCATTATAAAACTCAAATAATTTTAAAAACCCGTGAAACAACGACAGTGAAAGAGAGAGAAATTCTTACAAAATTCGTTCAGGGGCTGTGATGCCACCTGGATTGACCATGTCTAGACCCGCAGCTGATTGAGACATAAGGGTGGACACTCTTAGGGCTGAGAGGTTTGGTGAGGTTGGGTGAGCAAACGCAGACGCTTTAAAGTAATACTGCGTGGTACCCATCCCATGGGTCCCAAATCTCCAGGTTCAAGGGCATCTTCCTACATCGAAAACATGCATGAGAAACCCAGAAAATGGTCCACCGAGTGATCGGGAAAGGTTTCTAAAACACACCTCATTTCTCATCTCCTTGTGCTCGGGTTCGCCATTCCAGCCGCTTTACTAGCAATCTCCCTCCTTGGAGAATCAGCACCGTTAACCTCCTGTTCCATACAGGTGGCAATTTGAACTGAGGATGAACGGGAAGACGGGGAACCAATGAGAGACTAGCTCTAGGTGTTGGGACAGGCACAGGTCACTCTAGTTTCCCATCAGGAAGAAGACTTAACCACAGGCTCAGTCTGCCGCCCGGAAGCAGAATAGGGCCTAAAGCAATCCTGCGCTTTTGCGGCCAGCTCCCAAGAGAGCGAGTTGAAAAATGGAGCTCAGGGGCACTGCAATTCACAAACCTGCAGACTTATAAATGATAACTCTCGTCTACAAATATATTGAGGGAAGGCAACAAAGAGGATTTGAAAGCAAGGCAGAATTGCAGGAAACAGATTTCAGGAGGCAGATTCGAATCGCCTTTAAAGCACAGGAAAAGCGGCAAAACCTCGACAATGATGCCCTTGGCCAAAAAGGGCGTATGCGTTTTTTCCTGAATATATTCAGGAAAAAACGCATACGCCCTTTTTGGCCAACCAAGCAACCTGGAAAGGCAAATCAGCGCTACAAAGAAGTCTCGCTTCCCAACGGTCAAAAGGGCCATGCTGAATAAAGTGTCAAAACCAGAAATGCAGGACAGGCCACGGAGAAACGGGAGCCTTGCTACGCTGATGGGCGGGATGTAAATTGCCAACAGCCACTCTGGAGAAGTGTACGGTGTGTCCTGAAACATTTACAAAACTCAGCTTAGAGAGCATAGGGCACTTCCACTCATGGGCGTATGAATTGGGAAAACGAAAAATCAGCAAGACACAAGCACCCCAAAGTTTAGGGCTGCTCTGTTGACAAGAACCTCCACTTCGTTACACCTTAAATATCCCAGGAAAGAGAAAAATGGATAAAGAAGTTGTGCTCCTTACGTACAATGGAATATCACTCAGCCATGAAATCAACGTCATAAGGCTAGTAGCAGCATGATGAGTGCATTTAGGTACGACGATTCTAAGTGAAATAAGTCACACAGAAAAAGACACTTATCATAAGATATCACTTATAGAGGGAATGTAAAAACCGCTACCCTTGAACTGAATTACAAAACAGAACAGAGTCACACGGTTAGAAAACACACTATGGCTGCCTAACGGGAAAGGTGAGGTGGGGTGATGCCTAAAACAAGGGTTTCAAATTAGCTCAGATACCATTCCATAAACCGAATACGTAATAGACAAGACCTACTCCTTGCTCAGGGAACTGGACTCAACACCCCCTATTCACCGCCCAAGAATATATCTGACTAGTAAGAATTTTAAAACCTATGTATTGATATCTCTCTGTAAGTGAGTCAAGTGGGTGTAAAGCTGCATAAACACAGCAGTGAAAAGCAGCTAAACCCCATTATAAAACTCAAATAATTTTAAAAACCCGTGAAACAAAGACAGTGAAAGAGAGAGAAATTCTTACAAAATTCGTTCAGGGGCTGTGATGCCACCTGGATTGACCATGTCTAGACCCGCAGCTGATTGAGACATAAGGGTGGACACTCTTAGGGCTGAGAGGTTTGGTGAGGTTGGGTGAGCAAACGCAGACGCTTTAAAGTAATACTGCGTGGTACCCATCCCATGGGTCCCAAATCTCCAGGTTCAAGGGCATCTTCCTACATCGAAAACATGCATGAGAAACCCAGAAGATGGTCCACCGAGTGATCGGGAAAGGTTTCTAAAACGCACCTCATTTCTCATCTCCTTGTGCTCGGGTTCGCCATTCCAGCCGCTTTACTAGCAATCTCCCTCCTTGGAGAATCAGCACCTTTAACCTCCTGTTCCATACAGGTGGCAATTTGAACTGAGGATGAACGGGAAGACGGGGAACCAATGAGAGACTAGCTCTAGGTGTTGGGACAGGCACAGGTCACTCTATTTTCCCATCAGGAAGAAGACTTAACCACAGGCTCAGTCTGCCGCCCGGAAGCAGAATAGGGCCTAAAGCAATCCTGCGCTTTTGCGGCCAGCTCCCAAGAGAGCGAGTTGAAAAATGGAGCTCAGGGGCACTGCAATTCACAAACCTGCAGACTTATAAATGATAACTCTCGTCTACAAATATATTGAGGGAAGGCAACAAAGAGGATTTGAAAGCAAGGCAGAATTGCAGGAAACAGATTTCAGGAGGCAGATTCGAATCGCCTTTAAAGCACAGGAAAAGCGGCAAAACCTCGACAATGATGCCCTTGGCCAAAAAGGGCGTATGCGTTTTTCCTGAATATATTCAGGAAAAAACGCATACGCCCTTTTTGGCCAACCAAGCAACCTGGAAAGGCAAATCAGCGCTACAAAGAAGTCTCGCTTCCCATCGGTCAAAAGGGCCATGCTGTATAAAGTGTCAAAACCACAAATGCAGGACAGGCCACGGAGAAACGGGAGCCTTGCTACGCTGATGGGCGGGATGTAAATTGCCAACAGCTACTCTGGAGAAGTGTACGGTGTGTCCTGAAACATTTACAAAACTCAGCTTAGAGAGCATAGGGCACTTCCACTCATGGGCGTATGAATTGGGAAAACTAAAAATCAGCAAGACACAAGCACCCCAAAGTTTAGGGCTGCTCTGTTGACAAGAACCTCCACTTCGTTACACCTTATATATCCCAGGAAAGAGAAAAATGGATAAAGAAGTTGTGCTCCTTACGTACAATGGAATATCACTCAGCCATGAAATCAACGTCATAAGTCTAGTAGCAGCATGATGAGTGCATTTAGGTACGACGATTCTAAGTGAAATAAGTCACACAGAAAAAGACACTTATCATAAGATATCACTTATAGAGGGAATGTAAAAACCGCTACCCTTGAACTGAATTACAAAACAGAACAGAGTCACACGGTTAGAAAACACACTATGGCTGCCTAACGGGAAAGGTGAGGTGGGGTGATGCATAAAACAAGGGTTTCAAATTAGCTCAGATACCGTTCCATAAACCCAATACGTAATAGACAAGACCTACTCCTTGCTCAGGGAACTTCACTCAACACCCCCTATTCACCGTCCAAGAATATATCTGATTAGTAAGAATCTTAAAACCTATGTATTGATATCTCTCTGTAAGGGAGTCAAGTGGGTGTAAAGCTGCATAAACACAGCAGTGAAAAGCAGCTAAACCCCATTATAAAACTCAAATAATTTTAAAAACCCGTGAAACAAAGACAGTGAAAGAGAGAGAAATTCTTACAAAATTCGTTCAGGGGCTGTGATGCCACCTGGATTGACCATGTCTAGACCCGCAGCTGATTGAGACATAAGGGTGGACACTCTTAGGGCTGAGAGGTTTGGTGAGGTTGGGTGAGCAAACACAGACGCTTTAAAGTAATACTGCGTGGTACCCATCCCATGGGTCCCAAATCTCCAGGTTCAAGGGCATCTGCCTACATCGAAAACATGCATGAGAAACCCAGAAGATGGTCCACCGAGTGATCGGGAAAGGTTTCTAAAACGCACCTCATTTCTCATCTCCTTGTGCTCGGGTTCGCCATTCCAGCGGCTTTACTAGCAATCTCCCTCCTTGGAGAATCAGCACCTTTAACCTCCTGTTCCATACAGGTGGCAATTTGAACTGAGGATGAACGGGAAGACGGGGAACCAATGAGAGACTAGCTCTAGGTGTTGGGACAGGCACAGGTCACTCTAGTTTCCCATCAGGAAGAAGACTTAACCACAGGCTCAGTCTGCCGCCCGGAAGCAGAATAGGGCCTAAAGCAATCCTGCGCTTTTGCGGCCTGCTCCCAAGAGAGCGAGTTGAAAAATGGAGCTCAGGGGCACTGCAATTCACAAACCTGCAGACTTATAAATGATAACTCTCGTCTACAAATATATTGAGGGAAGGCAACAAAGAGGATTTGAAAGCAAGGCAGAATTGCAGGAAACAGATTTCAGGAGGCAGATTCGAATCGCCTTTAAAGCACAGGAAAAGCGGCAAAACCTCGACAATGATGCCCTTGGCCAAAAAGGGCGTATGCGTTTTTTCCTGAATATATTCAGGAAAAAACGCATAAGCCCTTTTTGGCCAACCAAGCAACCTGGAAAGGCAAATCAGCGCTACAAAGAAGTCTCGCTTCCCATCGGTCAAAAGGGCCATGCTGAATAAAGTGTCAAAACCAGAAATGCAGGACAGGCCACGGAGAAACGGGAGCCTTGCTACGCTGATGGGCGGGATGTAAATTGCCAACAGCCACTCTGGAGAAGTGTACGGTGTGTCCTGAAACATTTACAAAACTCAGCTTAGAGAGCATAGGGCACTTCCACTCATGGGCGTATAAATTGGGAAAACTAAAAATCAGCAAGACACAAGCACCCCAAAGTTTAGGGCTGCTCTGTTGACAAGAACCTCCACTTCGTTACACCTTAAATATCCCAGGAAAGATAAAAATGGATAAAGAAGTTGTGCTCCTTATGTACAATGGAATATCACTCAGCCATGAAATCAACGTCATAAGGCTAGTAGCAGCATGATGAGTGGATTTAGGTACGACGATTCTAAGTGAAATAAGTCACACAGAAAAAGACACTTATCATAAGATATCACTTATAGAGGGAATGTAAAAACCGCTACCCTTGAACTGAATTACAAAACAGAACAGAGTCACACGGTTAGAAAACACACTATGGCTGCCTAACGGGAAAGGTGAGGTGGGGTGATGCCTAAAACAAGGGTTTCAAATTAGCTCAGATACCGTTCCATAAACCCAATACGTAATAGACAAGACCTACTCCTTGCTCAGGGAACTGGACTCAACACCCCCTATTCACCGCCCAAGAATATATCTGACTAGTAAGAATCTTAAAACCTATGTATTGATATCTCTCTGTAAGTGAGTCAAGTGGGTGTAAAGCTGCATAAACACAGCAGTGAAAAGCAGCTAAACCCCATTATAAAACTCAAATAATTTTAAAAACCCGTGAAACAAAGACAGTGAAAGAGAGAGAAATTCTTACAAAATTCGTTCAGGGGCTGTGATGCCACCTGGATTGACCATGTCTAGACCCGCAGCTGATTGAGACATAAGGGTGGACACTCTTAGGGCTGAGAGGTTTGGTGAGGTTGGGTGAGCAAACGCAGACGCTTTAAAGTAATACTGCGTGGTACCCAGCCCATGGGTCCCAAAACTCCAGGTTCAAGGGCATCTGCCTACATCGAAAACATGCATGAGAAACCCAGAAGATGGTCCACCGAGTGATCGGGAAAGGTTTCTAAAACGCACCTCATTTCTCATCTCCTTGTGCTCGGGTTCGCCATTCCAGCCGCTTTACTAGCAATCTCCCTCCTTGGAGAATCAGCACCTTTAACCTCCTGTTCCATACAGGTGGCAATTTGAACTGAGGATGAACGGGAAGACGGGGAACCAATGAGAGACTAGCTCTAGGTGTTGGGACAGGCACAGGTCACTCTATTTTCCCATCAGGAAGAAGAATTAACCAGAGGCTCAGTCTGCCGCCCGGAAGCAGAATAGGGCCTAAAGCAATCCTGCGCTTTTGCGGCCAGCTCCCAAGAGAGCGAGTTGAAAAATGGAGCTCAGGGGCACTGCAATTCACAAACCTGCAGACTTATAAATGATAACTCTCGTCTACAAATATATTGAGGGAAGGCAACAAAGAGGATTTGAAAGCAAGGCAGAATTGCAGGAAACAGATTTCAGGAGGCAGATTCGAATCGCCTTTAAAGCACAGGAAAAGCGGCAAAACCTCGACAATGATGCCCTTGGCCAAAAAGGGCGTATGCGTTTTTCCTGAATATATTCAGGAAAAAACGCATACGCCCTTTTTGGCCAACCAAGCAACCTGGAAAGGCAAATCAGCGCTACAAAGAAGTCTCGCTTCCCATCGGTCAAAAGGGCCATGCTGTATAAAGTGTCAAAACCACAAATGCAGGACAGGCCACGGAGAAACGGGAGCCTTGCTACGCTGATGGGCGGGATGTAAATTGCCAACAGCTACTCTGGAGAAGTGTACGGTGTGTCCTGAAACATTTACAAAACTCAGCTTAGAGAGCATAGGGCACTTCCACTCATGGGCGTATGAATTGGGAAAACTAAAAATCAGCAAGACACAAGCACCCCAAAGTTTAGGGCTGCTCTGTTGACAAGAACCTCCACTTCGTTACACCTTATATATCCCAGGAAAGAGAAAAATGGATAAAGAAGTTGTGCTCCTTACGTACAATGGAATATCACTCAGCCATGAAATCAACGTCATAAGTCTAGTAGCAGCATGATGAGTGCATTTAGGTACGACGATTCTAAGTGAAATAAGTCACACAGAAAAAGACACATATCATAAGATATCACTTATAGAGGGAATGTAAAAACCGCTACCCTTGAACTGAATTACAAAACAGAACAGAGTCACACGGTTAGAAAACACACTATGGCTGCCTAACGGGAAAGGTGAGGTGGGGTGATGCATAAAACAAGGGTTTCAAATTAGCTCAGATACCGTTCCATAAACCCAATACGTAATAGACAAGACCTACTCCTTGCTCAGGGAACTTCACTCAACACCCCCTATTCACCGTCCAAGAATATATCTGATTAGTAAGAATCTTAAAACCTATGTATTGATATCTCTCTGTAAGGGAGTCAAGTGGGTGTAAAGCTGCATAAACACAGCAGTGAAAAGCAGCTAAACCCCATTATAAAACTCAAATAATTTTAAAAACCCGTGAAACAAAGACAGTGAAAGAGAGAGAAATTCTTACAAAATTCGTTCAGGGGCTGTGATGCCACCTGGATTGACCATGTCTAGACCCGCAGCTGATTGAGACATAAGGGTGGACACTCTTAGGGCTGAGAGGTTTGGTGAGGTTGGGTGAGCAAACACAGACGCTTTAAAGTAATACTGCGTGGTACCCATCCCATGGGTCCCAAATCTCCAGGTTCAAGGGCATCTGCCTACATCGAAAACATGCATGAGAAACCCAGAAGATGGTCCACCGAGTGATCGGGAAAGGTTTCTAAAACGCACCTCATTTCTCATCTCCTTGTGCTCGGGTTCGCCATTCCAGCGGCTTTACTAGCAATCTCCCTCCTTGGAGAATCAGCACCTTTAACCTCCTGTTCCATACAGGTGGCAATTTGAACTGAGGATGAACGGGAAGACGGGGAACCAATGAGAGACTAGCTCTAGGTGTTGGGACAGGCACAGGTCACTCTAGTTTCCCATCAGGAAGAAGACTTAACCACAGGCTCAGTCTGCCGCCCGGAAGCAGAATAGGGCCTAAAGCAATCCTGCGCTTTTGCGGCCTGCTCCCAAGAGAGCGAGTTGAAAAATGGAGCTCAGGGGCACTGCAATTCACAAACCTGCAGACTTATAAATGATAACTCTCGTCTACAAATATATTGAGGGAAGGCAACAAAGAGGATTTGAAGCAAGGCAGAATTGCAGGAAACAGATTTCAGGAGGCAGATTCGAATCGCCTTTAAAGCACAGGAAAAGCGGCAAAACCTCGACAATGATGCCCTTGGCCAAAAAGGGCGTATGCGTTTTTTCCTGAATATATTCAGGACAAAACGCATACGCCCTTTTTGGCCAACCAAGCAACCTGGAAAGGCAAATCAGCGCTACAAAGAAGTCTCGCTTCCCATCGGTCAAAAGGGCCATGCTGAATAAAGTGTCAAAACCAGAAATGCAGGACAGGCCACGGAGAAACGGGAGCCTTGCTACGCTGATGGGCGGGATGTAAATTGCCAACAGCCACTCTGGAGAAGTGTACGGTGTGTCCTGAAACATTTACAAAACTCAGCTTAGAGAGCATAGGGCACTTCCACTCATGGGCGTATAAATTGGGAAAACTAAAAATCAGCAAGACACAAGCACCCCAAAGTTTAGGGCTGCTCTGTTGACAAGAACCTCCACTTCGTTACACCTTAAATATCCCAGGAAAGATAAAAATGGATAAAGAAGTTGTGCTCCTTATGTACAATGGAATATCACTCAGCCATGAAATCAACGTCATAAGGCTAGTAGCAGCATGATGAGTGGATTTAGGTACGACGATTCTAAGTGAAATAAGTCACACAGAAAAAGACACTTATCATAAGATATCACTTATAGAGGGAATGTAAAAACCGCTACCCTTGAACTGAATTACAAAACAGAACAGAGTCACACGGTTAGAAAAGACACTATGGCTGCCTAACGGGAAAGGTGAGGTGGGGTGATGCATAAAACAAGGGTTTCAAATTAGCTCAGATACCGTTCCATAAACCCAATACTTAATAGACAAGACCTACTCCTTGCTCAGGGAACTGGACTCAACACCCCCTATTCACCGCCAAGTAATATATCTGACTAGTAAGAA
Source organism: Eschrichtius robustus (assembly GCF_028021215.1). Classification (NCBI taxonomy): domain Eukaryota; kingdom Metazoa; phylum Chordata; class Mammalia; order Artiodactyla; family Eschrichtiidae; genus Eschrichtius; species Eschrichtius robustus. The sequence continues at coordinate 27,360,449 of NC_090830.1, read as the reverse complement.
TCTTAAAACCTATGTATTGATATCTCTCTGTAAGTGAGTCAAGTGGGTGTAAAGCTGCATAAACACAGCAGTGAAAAGCAGCTAAACCCCATTATAAAACTCAAATAATTTTAAAAACCCGTGAAACAAAGACAGTGAAAGAGAGAGAAATTCTTACAAAATTCGTTCAGGGGCTGTGATGCCACCTGGATTGACCATGTCTAGACCCGCAGCTGATTGAGACATAAGGGTGGACACTGTTAGGGCTGAGAGGTTTGGTGAGGTTGGGTGAGCAAACGCAGACGCTTAAAAGTAATACTGCGTGGTACCCATCCCATGGGTTCCAAATCTCCAGGTTCAAGGGCATCTGCCTACATCGAAAACATGCATGAGAAACCCAGAAGATGGTCCACCGAGTGATCGGGAAAGGTTTCTAAAACGCACCTCATTTCTCATCTCCTTGTGCTCGGGTTCGCCATTCCAGCGGCTTTACTAGCAATCTCCCTCCTTGGAGAATCAGCACCTTTAACCTCCTGTTCCATACAGGTGGCAATTTGAACTGAGGATGAATGGGAAGACGGGGAACCAATGAGAGACTAGCTCTAGGTGTTGGGACAGGCACAGGTCACTCTAGTTTCCCATCAGGAAGAAGACTTAACCACAGGCTCAGTCTGCCGCCCGGAAGCAGAATAGGGCCTAAAGCAATCCTGCGCTTTTGCGGCCAGCTCCCAAGAGAGCGAGTTGAAAAATGGAGCTCAGGGGCACTGCAATTCACAAACTTGCAGACTTATAAATGATAACTCTCGTCTACAAATATATTGAGGGAAGGCAACAAAGAGGATTTGAAAGCAAGGCAGAATTGCAGGAAACAGATTTCAGGAGGCAGATTCGAATCGCCTTTAAAGCACAGGAAAAGCGGCAAAACCTCGACAATGATGCCCTTGGCCAAAAAGGGCGTATGCGTTTTTTCCTGAATATATTCAGGAAAAAACGCATACGCCCTTTTTGGCCAATCAAGCAACCTGGAAAGGCAAATCAGCGCTACAAAGAAGTCTCGCTTCCCATCGGTCAAAAGGGCCATGCTGAATAAAGTGTCAAAACCAGAAATGCAGGACAGGCCACGGAGAAACGGGAGCCTTGCTACGCTGATGGGCGGGATGTAAATTGCCAACAGCCACTCAGGAGAAGTGTACGGTGTGTCCTGAAACATTTACAAAACTCAGCTTAGAGAGCATAGGGCACTTCCACTCATGGGCGTATAAATTGGGAAAACTAAAAATCAGCAAGACACAAGCACCCCAAAGTTTAGGGCTGCTCTGTTGACAAGAACCTCCACTTCGTTACACCTTAAATATCCCAGGAAAGAGAAAAATGGATAAAGAAGTTGTGCTCCTTATGTACAATGGAATATCACTCAGCCATGAAATCAACGTCATAAGGCTAGTAGCAGCATGATGAGTGGATTTAGGTACGACGATTCTAAGTGAAATAAGTCACACAGAAAAAGACACTTATCATAAGATATCACTTATAGAGGGAATGTAAAAACCGCTACCCTTGAACTGAATTACAAAACAGAACAGAGTCACACGGTTAGAAAAGACACTATGGCTGCCTAACGGGAAAGGTGAGGTGGGGTGATGCATAAAACAAGGGTTTCAAATTAGCTCAGATACCGTTCCATAAACCCAATACGTAATAGACAAGACCTACTCCTTGCTCAGGGAACTGGACTCAACACCCCCTATTCACCGCCCAAGAATATATCTGACTAGTAAGAATCTCAACACCTATGTATTGATATCTCTCTGTAAGTGAGTCAAGTGGGTGTAAAGCTGCATAAACACAGCAGTGAAAAGCAGCTAAACCCCATTATAAAACTCAATTAATTTCAAAAACCCGTGAAACAAAGACAGTGAAAGAGAGAGAAATTCTTACAAAATTCGTTCAGGGGCTGTGATGCCACCTGGATTGACCATGTCTAGACCCGCAGCTGATTGAGACATAAGGGTGGACACTCTTGGGGCTGAGAGGTTTGGTGAGGTTGGGTGAGCAAACGCAGACGCTTTAAAGTAATACTGCGTGGTACCCATCCCATGGGTCCCAAATCTCCAGGTTCAAGGGCATCTGCCTACATCGAAAACATCCATGAGAAACCCAGAAGATGGTCCACCGAGTGATCGGGAAAGGTTTCTAAAACGCACCTCATTTCTCATCTCCTTGTGCTCGGGTTCGCCATTCCAGCGGCTTTACTAGCAATCTCCCTCCTTGGAGAATCAGCACCTTTAACCTCCTGTTCCATACAGGTGGCAATTTGAACTGAGGATGAACGGGAAGACGGGGAACCAATGAGAGACTAGCTCTAGGTGTTGGGACAGGCACAGGTCACTCTAGTTTCCCATCAGGAAGAAGACTTAACCACAGGCTCAGTCTGCCGCCCGGAAGCAGAATAGGGCCTAAAGCAATCCTGCGCTTTTGCGGCCAGCTCCCAAGAGAGCGAGTTGAAAAATGGAGCTCAGGGGCACTGCAATTCACAAACCTGCAGACTTATAAATGATAACTCTCGTCTACAAATATATTGAGGGAAGGCAACAAAGAGGATTTGAAAGCAAGGCAGAATTGCAGGAAACAGATTTCAGGAGGCAGATTCGAATCGCCTTTAAAGCACAGGAAAAGCGGCAAAACCTCGACAATGATGCCCTTGGCCAAAAAGGGCGTATGCGTTTTTTCCTGAATATATTCAGGAAAAAACGCATATGCCCTTTTTGGCCAACCAAGCAACCTGGAAAGGCAAATCAGCGCTACAAAGAAGTCTCGCTTCCCATCGGTCAAAAGGGCCATGCTGAATAAAGTGTCAAAACCAGAAATGCAGGACAGGCCACGGAGAAACGGGAGCCTTGCTACGCTGATGGGCGGGATGTAAATTGCCAACAGCCACTCAGGAGAAGTGTACGGTGTGTCCTGAAACATTTACAAAACTCAGCTTAGAGAGCATAGGGCACTTCCACTCATGGGCGTATAAATTGGGAAAACTAAAAATCAGCAAGACACAAGCACCCCAAAGTTTAGGGCTGCTCTGTTGACAAGAACCTCCACTTCGTTACACCTTAAATATCCCAGGAAAGAGAAAAATGGATAAAGAAGTTGTGCTCCTTATGTACAATGGAATATCACTCAGCCATGAAATCAACGTCATAAGGCTAGTAGCAGCATGATGAGTGGATTTAGGTACGACGATTCTAAGTGAAATAAGTCACACAGAAAAAGACACTTATCATAAGATATCACTTATAGAGGGAATGTAAAAACCGCTACCCTTGAACTGAATTACAAAACAGAACAGAGTCACACGGTTAGAAAAGACACTATGGCTGCCTAACGGGAAAGGTGAGGTGGGGTGATGCATAAAACAAGGGTTTCAAATTAGCTCAGATACCGTTCCATAAACCCAATACGTAATAGACAAGACCTACTCCTTGCTCAGGGAACTGGACTCAACACCCCCTATTCACCGCCCAAGAATATATCTGACTAGTAAGAATCTCAACACCTATGTATTGATATCTCTCTGTAAGTGAGTCAAGTGGGTGTAAAGCTGCATAAACACAGCAGTGAAAAGCAGCTAAACCCCATTATAAAACTCAATTAATTTCAAAAACCCGTGAAACAAAGACAGTGAAATAGAGAGAAATTCTTACAAAATTCGTTCAGGGGCTGTGATGCCACCTGGATTGACCATATCTAGACCCGCAGCTGATTGAGACATAAGGGTGGACACTCTTGGGGCTGAGAGGTTTGGTGAGGTTGGGTGAGCAAACGCAGACGCTTTAAAGTAATACTGCGTGGTACCCATCCCATGGGTCCCAAATCTCCAGGTTCAAGGGCATCTGCCTACATCGAAAACATGCATGAGAAACCCAGAAGATGGTCCACCGAGTGATCGGGAAAGGTTTCTAAAACGCACCTCATTTCTCATCTCCTTGTGCTCGGGTTCGCCATTCCAGCCGCTTTACTAGCAATCTCCCTCCTTGGAGAATCAGCACCTTTAACCTCCTGTTCCATACAGGTTGCAATTTGTCCTGAGGATGAACGGGAAGAGGGGGAACCAATGAGAGACTAGCTCTAGGTGTTGGGACAGGCACAGGTCACTCTATTTTCCCATCAGGAAGAAGAATTAACCACAGGCTCAGTCTGCCGCCCGGAAGCAGAATAGGGCCTAAAGCAATCCTGCGCTTTTGCGGCCAGCTCCCAAGAGAGCGAGTTGAAAAATGGAGCTCAGGGGCACTGCAATTCACAAACCTGCAGACGTATAAATGATAACTCTCGTCTACAAATGTATTGAGGGAAGGCAACAACGAGGATTTGAAAGCAAGGCAGAATTGCAGGAAACAGATTTCAGGAGGCAGATTCGAATCGCCTTTAAAGCACAGGAAAAGCGGCAAAACCTCGACAATGATGCCCTTGGCCAAAAAGGGCGTATGCGTTTTTTCCTGAATATATTCAGGAAAAAACGCATACGCCCTTTTTGGCCAACCAAGCAACCTGGAAAGGCAAATCAGCGCTACAAAGAAGTCTCGCTTCCCATCGGTCAAAAGGGCCATGCTGAATAAAGTGTCAAAACCAGAAATGCAGGACAGGCCACGGAGAAACGGGAGCCTTGCTACACTGATGGGCGGGATGTAAATTGCCAACAGCCACTCTGGAGAAGTGTACGGTGTGTCCTGAAACATTTACAAAACTCAGCTTAGAGAGCATAGGGCACTTCCACTCATGGGCGTATAAATTGGGAAAACCAAAAATCAGCAAGACACAAGCACCCCAAAGTTTAGGGCTGCTCTGTTGACAAGAACCTCCACTTCGTTACACCTTAAATATCCCAGGAAAGATAAAAATGGATAAAGAAGTTGTGCTCCTTATGTACAATGGAATATCACTCAGCCATGAAATCAACGTCATAAGGCTAGTAGCAGCATGATGAGTGCATTTAGGTACGACGATTCTAAGTGAAATAAGTCACACAGAAAAAGACACTTATCATAAGATATCACTTATAGAGGGAATGTAAAAACCGCTACCCTTGAACTGAATTACAAAACAGAACAGAGTCACACGGTTAGAAAAGACACTATGGCTGCCTAACGGGAAAGGTGAGGTGGGGTGATGCATAAAACAAGGGTTTCAAATTAGCTCAGATACCGTTCCATAAACCCAATACGTAATAGACAAGACCTACTCCTTGCTCAGGGAACTGGACTCAACACCCCCTATTCACCGCCCAGGAATATATCTGACTAGTAAGAATCTTAAAACCTATGTATTGATATCTCTCTGTAAGTGAGTCAAGTGGGTGTAAAGCTGCATAAACACAGCAGTGAAAAGCAGCTAAACCCCATTATAAAACTCGATTAATTTTAAAAACCCGTGAAACAAAGACAGTGAAACAGAGAGAAATTCTTACAAAATTCGTTCAGGGGCTGTGATGCCACCTGGATTGACCATATCTAGACCCGAGGCTGATTGAGACATAAGGGTGGACACTCTTGGGGCTGAGAGGTTTGGTGAGGTTGGGTGAGCAAACGCAGACGCTTTAAAGTAATACTGCGTGGTACCCATCCCATGGGTCCCAAATCTCCAGGTTCAAGGGCATCTTCCTACATCGAAAACATGCATGAGAAACCCAGAAGATGGTCCACCGAGTGATCGGGAAAGGTTTCTAAAACGCACCTCATTTCTCATATCCTTGTGCTCGGGTTTGCCATTCCAGCCGCTTTACTAGCAATCTCCCTCCTTGGAGAATCAGCACCTTTAACCTCCTGTTCCATACAGGTGGCAATTTGAACTGAGGATGAACGGGAAGACGGGGAACCAATGAGAGACTAGCTCTAGGTGTTGGGACAGGCACAGGTCACTCTATTTTCCCATCAGGAAGAAGACTTAACCACAGGCTCAGTCTGCCGCCCGGAAGCAGAATAGGGCCTAAAGCAATCCTGCGCTTTTGCGGCCAGCTCCCAAGAGAGCGAGTTGAAAAATGGAGCTCAGGGGCACTGCAATTCACAAACCTGCAGACTTATAAATGATAACTCTCGTCTACAAATATATTGAGGGAAGGCAACAAAGAGGATTTGAAAGCAAGGCAGAATTGCAGGAAACAGATTTCAGGAGGCAGATTCGAATCGCCTTTAAAGCACAGGAAAAGCGGCAAAACCTCGACAATGATGCCCTTGGCCAAAAAGGGCGTATGCGTTTTTTCCTGAATATATTCAGGACAAAACGCATACGCCCTTTTTGGCCAACCAAGCAACCTGGAAAGGCAAATCAGCGCTACAAAGAAGTCTCGCTTCCCATCGGTCAAAAGGGCCATGCTGAATAAAGTGTCAAAACCAGAAATGCAGGACAGGCCACGGAGAAACGGGAGCCTTGCTACGCTGATGGGCGGGATGTAAATTGCCAACAGCCACTCTGGAGAAGTGTACGGTGTGTCCTGAAACATTTACAAAACTCAGCTTAGAGAGCATAGGGCACTTCCACTCATGGGCGTATAAAATGGGAAAACTAAAAATCAGCAAGACACAAGCACCCCAAAGTTTAGGGCTGCTCTGTTGACAAGAACCTCCACTTCGTTACACCTTAAATATCCCAGGAAAGAGAAAAATGGATAAAGAAGTTGTGCTCCTTATGTACAAAGGAATATCACTCAGCCATGAAATCAACGTCATAAGGCTAGTAGCAGCATGATGAGTGGATTTAGGTACGACAATTCTAAGTCAAATAAGTCACACAGAAAAAGACACTTATCATAAGATATCACTTATAGAGGGAATGTAAAAACCGCTACCCTTGAACTGAATTACAAAACAGAACAGAGTCACACGGTTAGAAAAGACACTATGGCTGCCTAACGGGAAAGGTGAGGTGGGGTGATGCCTAAAACAAGGGTTTCAAATTAGCTCAGATACCGTTCCATAAACCCAATACGTAATAGACAAGACCTACTCCTTGCTCAGGGAACTGGACTCAACACCCCCTATTCACCGCCCAGGAATATATCTGACTAGTAAGAATCTTAAAACCTATGTATTGATATCTCTCTGTAAGTGAGTCAAGTGGGTGTAAAGCTGCATAAACACAGCAGTGAAAAGCAGCTAAACCCCATTATAAAACTCAATTAATTTTAAAAACCCGTGAAACAAAGACAGTGAAACAGAGAGAAATTCTTACAAAATTCGTTCAGGGGCTGTGATGCCACCTGGATTGACCATATCTAGACCCGAGGCTGATTGAGACATAAGGGTGGACACTCTTGGGGCTGAGAGGTTTGGTGAGGTTGGGTGAGCAAACGCAGACGCTTTAAAGTAATACTGCGTGGTACCCATCCCATGGGTCCCAAATCTCCAGGCTCAAGGGCATCTTCCTACATCGAAAACATGCTTGAGAAACCCAGAAGATGGTCCACCGAGTGATCGGGAAAGGTTTCTAAAACGCACCTCCTTTCTCATCTCCTTGTGCTCGGGTTCGCCATTCCAGCCGCTTTACTAGCAATCTCCCTCCTTGGAGAATCAGCACCTTTAACCTCCTGTTCCATACAGGTGGCAATTTGAACTGAGGATGAACGGGAAGACGGGGAACCAATGAGAGACTAGCTCTAGGTGTTGGGACAGGCACAGGTCACTCTATTTTCCCATCAGGAAGAAGAATTAAGCACAGGATCAGTCTGCCGCCCGGAAGCAGAATAGGGCCTAAAGCAATCCTGCGCTTTTGCGGCCAGCTCCCAAGAGAGCGAGTTGAAAAATGGAGCTCAGGGGCACTGCAATTCACAAACCTGCAGACGTATAAATGATAACTCTCGTCTACAAATATATTGAGGGAAGGCAACAACGAGGATTTGAAAGCAAGGCAGAATTGCAGGAAACAGATTTCAGGAGGCAGATTCGAATCGCCTTTAAAGCACAGGAAAAGCGGCAAAACCTCGACAATGATGCCCTTGGCCAAAAAGGGCGTATGCGTTTTTTCCTGAATATATTCAGGAAAAAACGCATACGCCCTTTTTGGCCAACCAAGCAACCTGGAAAGGCAAATCAGCGCTACAAAGAAGTCTCGCTTCCCATCGGTCAAAAGGGCCATGCTGAATAAAGTGTCAAAACCAGAAATGCAGGACAGGCCACGGAGAAACGGGAGCCTTGCTACGCTGATGGGCGGGATGTAAATTGCCAACAGCCACTCTGGAGAAGTGTACGGTGTGTCCTGAAACATTTACAAAACTCAGTTTAGAGAGCATAGGGCACTTCCACTCATGGGCGTATAAAATGGGAAAACTAAAAATCAGCAAGACACAAGCACCCCAAAGTTTAGGGCTGCTCTGTTGACAAGAACCTCCACTTCGTTACACCTTAAATATCCCAGGAAAGAGAAAAATGGATAAAGAAGTTGTGGTCCTTATGTACAAAGGAATATCACTCAGCCATGAAATCAACGTCATAAGGCTAGTAGCAGCATGATGAGTGGATTTAGGTACGACGATTCTAAGTCAAATAAGTCACACAGAAAAAGACACTTATCATAAGATATCACTTATAGAGGGAATGTAAAAACCACTACCCTTGAACTGAATTACAAAACAGAACAGAGTCACACGGTTAGAAAACACACTATGGCTGCCTAACGGGAAAGGTGAGGTGGGGTGATGCCTAAAACAAGGGTTTCAAATTAGCTCAGATACCGTTCCATAAACCCAATACATAATAGACAAGACCTACTCCTTGCTCACGGAACTGGACTCAACACCCCCTATTCACCGCCCAGGAATATATCTGACTAGTAAGAATCTTAAAACCTATGTATTGATATCTCTCTGTAAGTGAGTCAAGTGGGTGTAAAGCTGCATAAACACAGCAGTGAAAAGCAGCTAAACCCCATTATAAAACTCAATTAATTTTAAAAACCCGTGAAACAAAGACAGTGAAACAGAGAGAAATTCTTACAAAATTCGTTCAGGGGCTGTGATGCCACCTGGATTGACCATATCTAGACCCGAGGCTGATTGAGACATAAGGGTGGACACTCTTGGGGCTGAGAGGTTTGGTGAGGTTGGGTGAGCAAACGCAGACGCTTTAAAGTAATACTGCGTGGTACCCATCCCATGGGTCCCAAATCGCCAGGTTCAAGGGCATCTTCCTACATCGAAAACATGCATGAGAAACCCAGAAGATGGTCCACCGAGTGATCGGGAAAGGTTTCTAAAACGCACCTCCTTTCTCATCTCCTTGTGCTCGGGTTCGCCATTCCAGCCGCTTTACTAGCAATCTCCCTCCTTGGAGAATCAGCACCTTTAACCTCCTGTTCCATACAGGTGGCAATTTGAACTGAGGATGAACGGGAAGACGGGGAACCAATGAGAGACTAGCTCTAGGTGTTGGGACAGGCACAGGTCACTCTATTTTCCCATCAGGAAGAAGACTTAACCACAGGCTCAGTCTGCCGCCCGGAAGCAGAATAGGGCCTAAAGCAATCCTGCGCTTTTGCGGCCAGCTCCCAAGAGAGCGAGTTGAAAAATGGAGCTCAGGGGCACTGCAATTCACAAACCTGCAGACTTATAAATGATAACTCTCGTCTACAAATATATTGAGGGAAGGCAACAAAGAGGATTTGAAAGCAAGGCAGAATTGCAGGAAACAGATTTCAGGAGGCAGATTCGAATCGCCTTTAAAGCACAGGAAAAGCGGCAAAACCTCGACAATGATGCCCTTGGCCAAAAAGGGCGTATGCGTTTTTCCTGAATATATTCAGGACAAAACGCATACGCCCTTTTTGGCCAACCAAGCAACCTGGAAAGGCAAATCAGCGCTACAAAGAAGTCTCGCTTCCCATCGGTCAAAAGGGCCATGCTGAATAAAGTGTCAAAACCAGAAATGCAGGACAGGCCACGGAGAAACGGGAGCCTTGCTACGCTGATGGGCGGGATGTAAATTGCCAACAGCCACTCTGGAGAAGTGTACGGTGTGTCCTGAAACATTTACAAAACTCAGCTTAGAGAGCATAGGGCACTTCCACTCATGGGCGTATAAAATGGGAAAACTAAAAATCAGCAAGACACAAGCACCCCAAAGTTTAGGGCTGCTCTGTTGACAAGAACCTCCACTTCGTTACACCTTAAATATCCCAGGAAAGAGAAAAATGGATAAAGAATTTGTGGTCCTTATGTACAATGGAATATCACTCAGCCATGAAATCAACGACATAAGGCTAATAGCAGCATGATGAGTCGATTTAGGTACGACGATTCTAAGTGAAATAAGTCACACAGAAAAAGACACTTATCATAAGATATCACTTATAGAGGGAATGTAAAAACCGCTACCCTTGAACTGAATTACAAAACAGAACAGAGTCACACGTTTAGAAAACACACTATGGCTGCCTAACGGGAAAGGTGAGGTGGGGTGATGCATAAAACAAGGGTTTCAAATTAGCTCAGATACCGTTCCATAAACCCAATATGTAATAGACAAGACCTACTACTTGCTCAGTGAACTGGACTCAACACCCCCTATTCACCGCCCAAGAATATATCTGACTAGTAAGAAACTTAAAACCTATGTATTGATATCTCTCTGTAAGTGAGTCAAGTGGGTGTAAAGCTGCATAAACACAGCAGTGAAAAGCAGCTAAACCCCATTATAAAAATCAATTAATTTTAAAAACCCGTGAAACAAAGACAGTGAAAGAGAGAGAAATTATTAAAAAATTCGTTCAGGGGCTGTGATGACACCTGGATAGACCATATCTAGACCCGCAGCTGATTGAGACATAAGGGTGGACACTCTTGGGGCTGAGAGGTTTGGTGAGGTTGGGTGAGCAAACGCAGACGCTTTAAAGTAATACTGCGTGGTACCCATCCCATGGGTCCCAAATCTCCAGGTTCAAGGGCATCTGCCTACATCGAAAACATGCATGAGAAACCCAGAAGATGGTCCACCGAGTGATCGGGAAAGGTTTCTAAAACGCACCTCATTTCTCATCTCCTTGTGCTCGGGTTCGCCATTCCAGCCGCTTTACTAGCAATCTCCCTCCTTGGAGAATCAGCACCTTTAACCTCCTGTTCCATACAGGTTGCAATTTGTCCTGAGGATGAACGGGAAGAGGGGGAACCAATGAGAGACTAGCTCTAGGTGTTGGGACAGGCACAGGTCACTCTATTTTCCCATCAGGAAGAAGAATTAACCACAGGCTCAGTCTGCCGCCCGGAAGCAGAATAGGGCCTAAAGCAATCCTGCGCTTTTGCGGCCAGCTCCCAAGAGAGCGAGTTGAAAAATGGAGCTCAGGGGCACTGCAATTCACAAACCTGCAGACGTATAAATGATAACTCTCGTCTACAAATGTATTGAGGGAAGGCAACAACGAGGATTTGAAAGCAAGGCAGAATTGCAGGAAACAGATTTCAGGAGGCAGATTCGAATCGCCTTTAAAGCACAGGAAAAGCGGCAAAACCTCGACAATGATGCCCTTGGCCAAAAAGGGCGTATGCGTTTTTTCCTGAATATATTCAGGAAAAAACGCATACGCCCTTTTTGGCCAACCAAGCAACCTGGAAAGGCAAATCAGCGCTACAAAGAAGTCTCGCTTCCCATCGGTCAAAAGGGCCATGCTGAATAAAGTGTCAAAACCAGAAATGCAGGACAGGCCACGGAGAAACGGGAGCCTTGCTACACTGATGGGCGGGATGTAAATTGCCAACAGCCACTCTGGAGAAGTGTACGGTGTGTCCTGAAACATTTACAAAACTCAGCTTAGAGAGCATAGGGCACTTCCACTCATGGGCGTATAAATTGGGAAAACTAAAAATCAGCAGGACACAAGCACCCCAAAGTTTAGGGCTGCTCTGTTGACAAGAACCTCCACTTCGTTACACCTTAAATATCCCAGGAAAGATAAAAATGGATAAAGAAGTTGTGCTCCTTATGTACAATGGAATATCACTCAGCCATGAAATCAACGTCATAAGGCTAGTAGCAGCATGATGAGTGGATTTAGGTACGACGATTCTAAGTCAAATAAGTCACACAGAAAAAGACACTTATCATAAGATATCACTTATAGAGGGAATGTAAAAACCGCTACCCTTGAACTGAATTACAAAACAGAACAGAGTCACACGGTTAGAAAACACACTATGGCTGCCTAACGGGAAAGGTGAGGTGGGGTGATGCCTAAAACAAGGGTTTCAAATTAGCTCAGATACCGTTCCATAAACCCAATACATAATAGACAAGACCTACTCCTTGCTCAGGGAACTGGACTCAACACCCCCTATTCACCGCCCAGGAATATATCTGACTAGTAAGAATCTAAAAACCTATGTATTGATATCTCTCTGTAAGTGAGTCAAGTGGGTGTAAAGCTGCATAAACACAGCAGTGAAAAGCAGCTAAACCCCATTATAAAACTCAATTAATTTTAAAAACCCGTGAAACAAAGACAGTGAAACAGAGAGAAATTCTTACAAAATTCGTTCAGGGGCTGTGATGCCACCTGGATTGACCATATCTAGACCCGAGGCTGATTGAGACATAAGGGTGGACACTCTTGGGGCTGAGAGGTTTGGTGAGGTTGGGTGAGCAAACGCAGACGCTTTAAAGTAATACTGCGTGGTACCCATCCCATGGGTCCCAAATCTCCAGGCTCAAGGGCATCTTCCTACATCGAAAACATGCTTGAGAAACCCAGAAGATGGTCCACCGAGTGATCGGGAAAGGTTTCTAAAACGCACCTCCTTTCTCATCTCCTTGTGCTCGGGTTCGCCATTCCAGCCGCTTTACGAGCAATCTCCCTCCTTGGAGAATCAGCACCTTTAACCTCCTGTTCCATACAGGTGGCAATTTGAACTGAGGATGAACGGGAAGACGGGGAACCAATGAGAGACTAGCTCTAGGTGTTGGGACAGGCACAGGTCACTCTATTTTCCCATCAAGAAGAAGACTTAACCACAGGCTCAGTCTGCCGCCCGGAAGCAGAATAGGGCCTAAAGCAATCCTGCGCTTTTGCGGCCAGCTCCCAAGAGAGCGAGTTGAAAAATGGAGCTCAGGGGCACTGCAATTCACAAACCTGCAGACTTATAAATGATAACTCTCGTCTACAAATATATTGAGGGAAGGCAACAAAGAGGATTTGAAAGCAAGGCAGAATTGCAGGAAACAGATTTCAGGAGGCAGATTCGAATCGCCTTTAAAGCACAGGAAAAGCGGCAAAACCTCGACAATGATGCCCTTGGCCAAAAAGGGCGTATGCGTTTTTTCCTGAATATATTCAGGACAAAACGCATACGCCCTTTTTGGCCAACCAAGCAACCTGGAAAGGCAAATCAGCGCTACAAAGAAGTCTCGCTTCCCATCGGTCAAAAGGGCCATGCTGAATAAAGTGTCAAAACCAGAAATGCAGGACAGGCCACGGAGAAACGGGAGCCTTGCTACGCTGATGGGCGGGATGTAAATTGCCAACAGCCACTCTGGAGAAGTGTACGGTGTGTCCTGAAACATTTACAAAACTCAGCTTAGAGAGCATAGGGCACTTCCACTCATGGGCGTATAAATTGGGAAAACTAAAAATCAGCAGGACACAAGCACCCCAAAGTTTAGGGCTGCTCTGTTGACAAGAACCTCCACTTCGTTACACCTTAAATATCCCAGGAAAGATAAAAATGGATAAAGAAGTTGTGCTCCTTATGTACAATGGAATATCACTCAGCCATGAAATCAACGTCATAAGGCTAGTAGCAGCATGATGAGTGCATTTAGGTACGACGATTCTAAGTGAAATAAGTCACACAGAAAAAGACACTTATCATAAGATATCACTTATAGAGGGAATGTAAAAACCGCTACCCTTGAACTGAATTACAAAACAGAACAGAGTCACACGGTTAGAAAAGACACTATGGCTGCCTAACGGGAAAGTTGAGGTGGGGTGATGCATAAAACAAGGGTTTCAAATTAGCTCAGATACCGTTCCATAAACCCAATACGTAATAGACAAGACCTACTCCTTGCTCAGGGAACTGGACTCAACACCCCCTATTCACCGCCCAGGAATATATCTGACTAGTAAGAATCTTAAAACCTATGTATTGATATCTCTCTGTAAGTGAGTCAAGTGGGTGTAAAGCTGCATAAACACAGCAGTGAAAAGCAGCTAAACCTCATTATAAAACTCAATTAATTTTAAAAACCCGTGAAACAAAGACAGTGAAACAGAGAGAAATTCTTACAAAATTCGTTCAGGGGCTGTGATGCCACCTGGATTGACCATATCTAGACCCGAGGCTGATTGAGACATAAGGGTGGACACTCTTGGGGCTGAGAGGTTTGGTGAGGTTGGGTGAGCAAACGCAGACGCTTTAAAGTAATACTGCGTGGTACCCATCCCATGGGTCCCAAATCTCCAAGTTCAAGGGCATCTTCCTACATCGAAAACATGCATGAGAAACCCAGAAGATGGTCCACCGAGTGATCGGGAAAGGTTTCTAAAACGCACCTCCTTTCTCATCTCCTTGTGCTCGGGTTCGCCATTCCAGCCGCTTTACTAGCAATCTCCCTCCTTGGAGAATCAGCACCTTTAACCTCCTGTTCCATACAGGTGGCAATTTGAACTGAGGATGAACGGGAAGACGGGGAACCAATGAGAGACTAGCTCTAGGTGTTGGGACAGGCACAGGTCACTCTATTTTCCCATCAGGAAGAAGACTTAACCACAGGCTCAGTCTGCCGCCCGGAAGCAGAATAGGGCCTAAAGCAATCCTGCGCTTTTGCGGCCAGCTCCCAAGAGAGCGAGTTGAAAAATGGAGCTCAGGGGCACTGCAATTCACAAACCTGCAGACTTATAAATGATAACTCTCGTCTACAAATATATTGAGGGAAGGCAACAAAGAGGATTTGAAAGCAAGGCAGAATTGCAGGAAACAGATTTCAGGAGGCAGATTCGAATCGCCTTTAAAGCACAGGAAAAGCGGCAAAACCTCGACAATGATGCCCTTGGCCAAAAAGGGCGTATGCGTTTTTTCCTGAATATATTCAGGACAAAACGCATACGCCCTTTTTGGCCAACCAAGCAACCTGGAAAGGCAAATCAGCGCTACAAAGAAGTCTCGCTTCCCATCGGTCAAAAGGGCCATGCTGAATAAAGTGTCAAAACCAGAAATGCAGGACAGGCCACGGAGAAACGGGAGCCTTGCTACGCTGATGGGCGGGATGTAAATTGCCAACAGCCACTCTGGAGAAGTGTACGGTGTGTCCTGAAACATTTACAAAACTCAGCTTAGAGAGCATAGGGCACTTCCACTCATGGGCGTATAAAATGGGAAAACTAAAAATCAGCAAGACACAAGCACCCCAAAGTTTAGGGCTGCTCTGTTGACAAGAACCTCCACTTCGTTACACCTTAAATATCCCAGGAAAGAGAAAAATGGATAAAGAAGTTGTGCTCCTTATGTACAAAGGAATATCACTCAGCCATGAAATCAACGTCATAAGGCTAGTAGCAGCATGATGAGTGGATTTAGGTACGACGATTCTAAGTCAAATAAGTCACACAGAAAAAGACACTTATCATAAGATATCACTTATAGAGGGAATGTAAAAACCGCTACCCTTGAACTGAATTACAAAACAGAACAGAGTCACACGGTTAGAAAAGACACTATGGCTGCCTAACGGGAAAGGTGAGGTGGGGTGATGCCTAAAACAAGGGTTTCAAATTAGCTCAGATACCGTTCCATAAACCCAATACGTAATAGACAAGACCTACTCCTTGCTCAGGGAACTGGACTCAACACCCCCTATTCACCGCCCAGGAATATATCTGACTAGTAAGAATCTTAAAACCTATGTATTGATATCTCTCTGTAAGTGAGTCAAGTGGGTGTAAAGCTGCATAAACACAGCAGTGAAAAGCAGCTAAACCCCATTATAAAACTCAATTAATTTTAAAAACCCGTGAAACAAAGACAGTGAAACAGAGAGAAATTCTTACAAAATTCGTTCAGGGGCTGTGATGCCACCTGGATTGACCATATCTAGACCCGAGGCTGATTGAGACATAAGGGTGGACACTCTTGGGGCTGAGAGGTTTGGTGAGGTTGGGTGAGCAAACGCAGACGCTTTAAAGTAATACTGCGTGGTACCCATCCCATGGGTCCCAAATCTCCAGGCTCAAGGGCATCTTCCTACATCGAAAACATGCTTGAGAAACCCAGAAGATGGTCCACCGAGTGATCGGGAAAGGTTTCTAAAACGCACCTCCTTTCTCATCTCCTTGTGCTCGGGTTCGCCATTCCAGCCGCTTTACTAGCAATCTCCCTCCTTGGAGAATCAGCACCTTTAACCTCCTGTTCCATACAGGTGGCAATTTGAACTGAGGATGAACGGGAAGACGGGGAACCAATGAGAGACTAGCTCTAGGTGTTGGGACAGGCACAGGTCACTCTATTTTCCCATCAGGAAGAAGAATTAAGCACAGGCTCAGTCTGCCGCCCGGAAGCAGAATAGGGCCTAAAGCAATCCTGCGCTTTTGCGGCCAGCTCCCAAGAGAGCGAGTTGAAAAATGGAGCTCAGGGGCACTGCAATTCACAAACCTGCAGACGTATAAATGATAACTCTCGTCTACAAATATATTGAGGGAAGGCAACAACGAGGATTTGAAAGCAAGGCAGAATTGCAGGAAACAGATTTCAGGAGGCAGATTCGAATCGCCTTTAAAGCACAGGAAAAGCGGCAAAACCTCGACAATGATGCCCTTGGCCAAAAAGGGCGTATGCGTTTTTTCCTGAATATATTCAGGACAAAACGCATACGCCCTTTTTGGCCAACCAAGCAACCTGGAAAGGCAAATCAGCGCTACAAAGAAGTCTCGCTTCCCATCGGTCAAAAGGGCCATGCTGAATAAAGTGTCAAAACCAGAAATGCAGGACAGGCCACGGAGAAACGGGAGCCTTGCTACGCTGATGGGCGGGATGTAAATTGCCAACAGCCACTCTGGAGAAGTGTACGGTGTGTCCTGAAACATTTACAAAACTCAGTTTAGAGAGCATAGGGCACTTCCACTCATGGGCGTATAAAATGGGAAAACTAAAAATCAGCAAGACACAAGCACCCCAAAGTTTAGGGCTGCTCTGTTGACAAGAACCTCCACTTCGTTACACCTTAAATATCCCAGGAAAGAGAAAAATGGATAAAGAAGTTGTGGTCCTTATGTACAAAGGAATATCACTCAGCCATGAAATCAACGTCATAAGGCTAGTAGCAGCATGATGAGTGGATTTAGGTACGACGATTCTAAGTCAAATAAGTCACACAGAAAAAGACACTTATCATAAGATATCACTTATAGAGGGAATGTAAAAACCGCTACCCTTGAACTGAATTACAAAACAGAACAGAGTCACACGGTTAGAAAACACACTATGGCTGCCTAACGGGAAAGGTGAGGTGGGGTGATGCCTAAAACAAGGGTTTCAAATTAGCTCAGATACCGTTCCATAAACCCAATACATAATAGACAAGACCTACTCCTTGCTCAGGGAACTGGACTCAACACCCCCTATTCACCGCCCAGGAATATATCTGACTAGTAAGAATCTTAAAACCTATGTATTGATATCTCTCTGTAAGTGAGTCAAGTGGGTGTAAAGCTGCATAAACACAGCAGTGAAAAGCAGCTAAACCCCATTATAAAACTCAATTAATTTTAAAAACCCGTGAAACAAAGACAGTGAAACAGAGAGAAATTCTTACAAAATTCGTTCAGGGGCTGTGATGCCACCTGGATTGACCATATCTAGACCCGAGGCTGATTGAGACATAAGGGTGGACACTCTTGGGGCTGAGAGGTTTGGTGAGGTTGGGTGAGCAAACGCAGACGCTTTAAAGTAATACTGCGTGGTACCCATCCCATGGGTCCCAAATCTCCAGGTTCAAGGGCATCTTCCTACATCGAAAACATGCATGAGAAACCCAGAAGATGGTCCACCGAGTGATCGGGAAAGGTTTCTAAAACGCACCTCCTTTCTCATCTCCTTGTGCTCGGGTTCGCCATTCCAGCCGCTTTACTAGCAATCTCCCTCCTTGGAGAATCAGCACCTTTAACCTCCTGTTCCATACAGGTGGCAATTTGAACTGAGGATGAACGGGAAGACGGGGAACCAATGAGAGACTAGCTCTAGGTGTTGGGACAGGCACAGGTCAGTCTATTTTCCCATCAGGAAGA
Organism: Eschrichtius robustus; assembly: GCF_028021215.1. Lineage (NCBI taxonomy): Eukaryota > Metazoa > Chordata > Mammalia > Artiodactyla > Eschrichtiidae > Eschrichtius > Eschrichtius robustus. The sequence continues at coordinate 27,342,221 of NC_090830.1, read as the reverse complement.
AGACTTAACCACAGGCTCAGTCTGCCGCCCGGAAGCAGAATAGGGCCTAAAGCAATCCTGCGCTTTTGCGGCCAGCTCCCAAGAGAGCGAGTTGAAAAATGGAGCTCAGGGGCACTGCAATTCACAAACCTGCAGACTTATAAATGATAACTCTCGTCTACAAATATATTGAGGGAAGGCAACAAAGAGGATTTGAAAGCAAGGCAGAATTGCAGGAAACAGATTTCAGGAGGCAGATTCGAATCGCCTTTAAAGCACAGGAAAAGCGGCAAAACCTCGACAATGATGCCCTTGGCCAAAAAGGGCGTATGCGTTTTTTCCTGAATATATTCAGGACAAAACGCATACGCCCTTTTTGGCCAACCAAGCAACCTGGAAAGGCAAATCAGCGCTACAAAGAAGTCTCGCTTCCCATCGGTCAAAAGGGCCATGCTGAATAAAGTGTCAAAACCAGAAATGCAGGACAGGCCACGGAGAAACGGGAGCCTTGCTACGCTGATGGGCGGGATGTAAATTGCCAACAGCCACTCTGGAGAAGTGTACGGTGTGTCCTGAAACATTTACAAAACTCAGCTTAGAGAGCATAGGGCACTTCCACTCATGGGCGTATAAAATGGGAAAACTAAAAATCAGCAAGACACAAGCACCCCAAAGTTTAGGGCTGCTCTGTTGACAAGAACCTCCACTTCGTTACACCTTAAATATCCCAGGAAAGAGAAAAATGGATAAAGAAGTTGTGGTCCTTATGTACAATGGAATATCACTCAGCCATGAAATCAACGTCATAAGGCTAATAGCAGCATGATGAGTGGATTTAGGTACAACGATTCTAAGTGAAATAAGTCACACAGAAAAAGACACTTATCATAAGATATCACTTATAGAGGGAATGTAAAAACCGCTACCCTTGAACTGAATTACAAAACAGAACAGAGTCACACGTTTAGAAAACACACTATGGCTGCCTAACGGGAAAGGTGAGGTGGGGTGATGCATAAAACAAGGGTTTCAAATTAGCTCAGATACCGTTCCATAAACCCAATATGTAATAGACAAGACCTACTACTTGCTCAGTGAACTGGACTCAACACCCCCTATTCACCGCCCAAGAATATATCTGACTAGTAAGAAACTTAAAACCTATGTATTGATATCTCTCTGTAAGTGAGTCAAGTGGGTGTAAAGCTGCATAAACACAGCAGTGAAAAGCAGCTAAACCCCATTATAAAAATCAATTAATTTTAAAAACCCGTGAAACAAAGACAGTGAAAGAGAGAGAAATTATTACAAAATTCGTTCAGGGGCTGTGATGACACCTGGATAGACCATATCTAGACCCGCAGCTGATTGAGACATAAGGGTGGACACTCTTGGGGCTGAGAGTTTTGGTGAGGTTGGGTGAGCAAACGCAGACCCTTTACAGTAATACTGCGTGGTACCCAACCCAAGGGTCCCAAATCTCCAGGTTCAAGGGTATCTTCCTACATCGAAAACATGCATGAGAAACCCAGAAGATGGTACACCGAGTGATCGGGAAAGGTTTCTAAAACGCACCTCATTTCTCATCTCCTTGTGCTTGGGTTCGCCATTCCAGCCGCTTTACTAGCAATCTCCCTCCTTGGAGAATCAGCACCTTTAACCTCCTGTTCCATACAGGTTGCAATTTGTCCTGAGGATGTACGGGAAGAGGGGGAACCAATGAGAGACTAGCTCTATGTGTTGGGACAGGCACAGGTCACTCTATTTTCCCATCAGGAAGAAGAATTAACCACAGGCTCATTCTGCCGCCCGGAAGCAGAATAGGGCCTAAAGCAATCCTGCGCTTTTGCGGCCAGCTCCCAAGAGAGCGAGTTGAAAAATGGAGCTCAGGGTCACTGCAATTCACAAACCTGCAGACTTATAAATGATAACTCTCGTCTACAAATATATTGAGGGAAGGCAACAAATAGGATTTGAAAGCAAGGCAGAATTGCAGGAAACAGATTTCAGGAGGCAGATTCGAATCGCCTTTAAAGCACAGGAAAAGCGGCAAAACCTCGACAATGATGCCCTTGGCCAAAAAGGGCGTATGCGTTTTTTCCTGAATATATTCAGGAAAAAACGCATACGCCCTTTTTTGCCAACCAAGCAACCTGGAAAGGCAAATCAGCGCTACAAAGAAGGCTCGCTTCCCGTCGGTCAAAAGGGCCATGCTGAATAAAGTTTCAAAACCAGAAATGCAGGACAGGCCATGGAGAAACGGGAGCCTTGCTACGCTGATGGGCAGGATGTAAATTGCCAACAGCCACTCTGGAGAAGTGTACGGTGTGTCCTGAAACATCTACAAAACTCAGCTTAGAGAGCATAGGGCACTTCCACTCACGGGCGTATAAATTGGGAAAACTAAAAATCAGCAAGACACAGGCACCCCAAAGTTTAGGGCTGCTCTGTTGACAAGAACCTCCACTTCGTTACACCTTAAATATCCCAGGAAAGAGAAAAATGGATAAAGAAGTTGTGGTCCTTATGTACAATGGAATATCACTCAGCCATGAAATCAACGTCATAAGGCTAGTAGCAGCATGATGAGTGGATTTAGGTACGACGATTCTAAGTGAAATAAGTCACACAGAAAAAGACACTTATCGTAAGATATCACTTGTAGAGGGAATGTAAAAATCGCTGCCCTTGAACTGAATTACAAAACAGAACAGAGGCACACTTTAGAAAACACACTATGGCTGCTTATCGGGAAAGGTGAGGTGGGGTGATGCATAAAACAAGGGTTTCAAATTAGATCAGATACCGTTCCATAAACCCAATATGTAATAGACAAGACCTACTACTTGCTCAGTGAACTGGACTCAACACCCCCTATTCACCGCCCAAGAATATATCTGACTAGTAAGAAACTTAAAACCTATGTATTGATATCTCTCTGTAAGTGAGTCAAGTGGGTGTAAAGCTGCATAAACACAGCAGTGAAAAGCAGCTAAACCCCATTATAAAACTCAATTAATTTTAAAAACCCGTGAAACAAAGACAGTGAAACAGAGAGAAATTCTTACAAAATTCGTTCAGGGGCTGTGATGCCACCTGGATTGACCATATCTAGACCCGAGGCTGATTGAGACATAAGGGTGGACACTCTTGGGGCTGAGAGGTTTGGTGAGGTTGGGTGAGCAAACGCAGACGCTTTAAAGTAATACTGCGTGGTACCCATCCCATGGGTCCCAAATCTCCAGGCTCAAGGGCATCTTCCTACATCGAAAACATGCTTGAGAAACCCAGAAGATGGTCCACCGAGTGATCGGGAAAGGTTTCTAAAACGCACCTCCTTTCTCATCTCCTTGTGCTCGGGTTCGCCATTCCAGCCGCTTTACTAGCAATCTCCCTCCTTGGAGAATCAGCACCTTTAACCTCCTGTTCCATACAGGTGGCAATTTGAACTGAGGATGAACGGGAAGACGGGGAACCAATGAGAGACTAGCTCTAGGTGTTGGGACAGGCACAGGTCACTCTATTTTCCCATCAGGAAGAAGAATTAAGCACAGGATCAGTCTGCCGCCCGGAAGCAGAATAGGGCCTAAAGCAATCCTGCGCTTTTGCGGCCAGCTCCCAAGAGAGCGAGTTGAAAAATGGAGCTCAGGGGCACTGCAATTCACAAACCTGCAGACGTATAAATGATAACTCTCGTCTACAAATATATTGAGGGAAGGCAACAACGAGGATTTGAAAGCAAGGCAGAATTGCAGGAAACAGATTTCAGGAGGCAGATTCGAATCGCCTTTAAAGCACAGGAAAAGCGGCAAAACCTCGACAATGATGCCCTTGGCCAAAAAGGGCGTATGCGTTTTTTCCTGAATATATTCAGGACAAAACGCATACGCCCTTTTTGGCCAACCAAGCAACCTGGAAAGGCAAATCAGCGCTACAAAGAAGTCTCGCTTCCCATCGGTCAAAAGGGCCATGCTGAATAAAGTGTCAAAACCAGAAATGCAGGACAGGCCACGGAGAAACGGGAGCCTTGCTACGCTGATGGGCGGGATGTAAATTGCCAACAGCCACTCTGGAGAAGTGTACGGTGTGTCCTGAAACATTTACAAAACTCAGTTTAGAGAGCATAGGGCACTTCCACTCATGGGCGTATAAAATGGGAAAACTAAAAATCAGCAAGACACAAGCACCCCAAAGTTTAGGGCTGCTCTGTTGACAAGAACCTCCACTTCGTTACACCTTAAATATCCCAGGAAAGAGAAAAATGGATAAAGAAGTTGTGCTCCTTATGTACAAAGGAATATCACTCAGCCATGAAATCAACGTCATAAGGCTAGTAGCAGCATGATGAGTGGATTTAGGTACGACGATTCTAAGTCAAATAAGTCACACAGAAAAAGACACTTATCATAAGATATCACTTATAGAGGGAATGTAAAAACCGCTACCCTTGAACTGAATTACAAAACAGAACAGAGTCACACGGTTAGAAAACACACTATGGCTGCCTAACGGGAAAGGTGAGGTGGGGTGATGCCTAAAACAAGGGTTTCAAATTAGCTCAGATACCGTTCCATAAACCCAATACATAATAGACAAGACCTACTCCTTGCTCAGGGAACTGGACTCAACACCCCCTATTCACCGCCCAGGAATATATCTGACTAGTAAGAATCTTAAAACCTATGTATTGATATCTCTCTGTAAGTGAGTCAAGTGGGTGTAAAGCTGCATAAACACAGCAGTGAAAAGCAGCTAAACCCCATTATAAAACTCAAATAATTTTAAAAACCCGTGAAACAAAGACAGTGAAACAGAGAGAAATTCTTACAAAATTCGTTCAGGGGCTGTGATGCCACCTGGATTGACCATGTCTAGACCCGCAGCTGATTGAGACATAAGGGTGGACACTGTTAGGGCTGAGAGGTTTGGTGAGGTTGGGTGAGCAAACGCAGACGCTTTAAAGTAATACTGCGTGGTACCCATCCCATGGGTCCCAAATCTCCAGGTTCAAGGGCATCTGCCTACATCGAAAACATGCATGAGAAACCCAGAAGATGGTCCACCGAGTGATCGGGAAAGGTTTCTAAAACGCACCTCATTTCTCATCTCCTTGTGCTCGGGTTCGCCATTCCAGCGGCTTTACTAGCAATCTCCCTCCTTGGAGAATCAGCACCTTTAACCTCCTGTTCCATACAGGTGGCAATTTGAACTGAGGATGAACGGGAAGACGGGGAACCAATGAGAGACTAGCTCTAGGTGTTGGGACAGGCACAGGTCACTCTAGTTTCCCATCAGGAAGAAGACTTAACCACAGGCTCAGTCTGCCGCCCGGAAGCAGAATAGGGCCTAAAGCAATCCTGCGCTTTTGCACCCAGCTCCCAAGAGAGCGAGTTGAAAAATGGAGCTCAGGGGCACTGCAATTCACAAACTTGCAGACTTATAAATGATAACTCTCGTCTACAAATATATTGAGGGAAGGCAACAAAGAGGATTTGAAAGCAAGGCAGAATTGCAGGAAACAGATTTCAGGAGGCAGATTCGAATCGCCTTTAAAGCACAGGAAAAGCGGCAAAACCTCGACAATGATGCCCTTGGCCAAAAAGGGCGTATGCGTTTTTCCTGAATATATTCAGGAAAAAACGCATACGCCCTTTTTGGCCAACCAAGCAACCTGGAAAGGCAAATCAGCGCTACAAAGAAGTCTCGCTTCCCATCGGTCAAAAGGGCCATGCTGTATAAAGTGTCAAAACCAGAAATGCAGGACAGGCCACGGAGAAACGGGAGCCTTGCTACGCTGATGGGCGGGATGTAAATTGCCAACAGCCACTCTGGAGAAGTGTACGGTGTGTCCTGAAACATTTACAAAACTCAGCTTAGAGAGCATAGGGCACTTCCACTCATGGGCGTATGAATTGGGAAAACTAAAAATCAGCAAGACACAAGCACCCCAAAGTTTAGGGCTGCTCTGTTGACAAGAACCTCCACTTCGTTACACCTTATATATCCCAGGAAAGAGAAAAATGGATAAAGAAGTTGTGCTCCTTACGTACAATGGAATATCACTCAGCCATGAAATCAACGTCATAAGTCTAGTAGCAGCATGATGAGTGCATTTAGGTACGACGATTCTAAGTGAAATAAGTCACACAGAAAAAGACACTTATCATAAGATATCACTTATAGAGGGAATGTAAAAACCGCTACCCTTGAACTGAATTACAAAACAGAACAGAGTCACACGGTTAGAAAACACACTATGGCTGCCTAACGGGAAAGGTGAGGTGGGGTGATGCATAAAACAAGGGTTTCAAATTAGCTCAGATACCGTTCCATAAACCCAATACGTAATAGACAAGACCTACTCCTTGCTCAGGGAACTTCACTCAACACCCCCTATTCACCGCCCAAGAATATATCTGATTAGTAAGAATCTTAAAACCTATGTATTGATATCTCTCTGTAAGGGAGTCAAGTGGGTGTAAAGCTGCATAAACACAGCAGTGAAAAGCAGCTAAACCCCATTATAAAACTCAAATAATTTTAAAAACCCGTGAAACAAAGACAGTGAAAGAGAGAGAAATTCTTACAAAATTCGTTCAGGGGCTGTGATGCCACCTGGATTGACCATGTCTAGACCCGCAGCTGATTGAGACATAAGGGTGGACACTCTTAGGGCTGAGAGGTTTGGTGAGGTTGGGTGAGCAAACACAGACGCTTTAAAGTAATACTGCGTGGTACCCATCCCATGGGTCGCAAATCTCCAGGTTCAAGGGCATCTGCCTACATCGAAAACATGCATGAGAAACCCAGAAGATGGTCCACTGAGTGATCGGGAAAGGTTTCTAAAACGCACCTCATTTCTCATCTCCTTGTGCTCGGGTTCGCCATTCCAGCCGCTTTACTAGCAATCTCCCTCCTTGGAGAATCAGCACCTTTAACCTCCTGTTCCATACAGGTGGCAATTTGAACTGAGGATGAACGGGAAGACGGGGAACCAATGAGAGACTAGCTCTAGGTGTTGGGACAGGCACAGGTCACTCTAGTTTCCCATCAGGAAGAAGACTTAACCACAGGCTCAGTCTGCCGCCCGGAAGCAGAATAGGGCCTAAAGCAATCCTGCGCTTTTGCGGCCTGCTCCCAAGAGAGCGAGTTGAAAAATGGAGCTCAGGGGCACTGCAATTCACAAACCTGCAGACTTATAAATGATAACTCTCGTCTACAAATATATTGAGGGAAGGCAACAAAGAGGATTTGAAAGCAAGGCAGAATTGCAGGAAACAGATTTCAGGAGGCAGATTCGAATCGCCTTTAAAACACAGGAAAAGCGGCAAAACCTCGACAATGATGCCCTTGGCCAAAAAGGGCGTATGCGTTTTTTCCTGAATATATTCAGGAAAAAACGCATACGCCCTTTTTGGCCAACCAAGCAACCTGGAAAGGCAAATCAGCGCTACAAAGAAGTCTTGCTTCCCATCGGTCAAAAGGGCCATGCTGAATAAAGTGTCAAAACCAGAAATGCAGGACAGGCCACGGAGAAACGGGAGCCTTGCTACGCTGATGGGCGGGATGTAAATTGCCAACAGCCACTCTGGAGAAGTGTACGGTGTGTCCTGAAACATTTACAAAACTCAGCTTAGAGAGCATAGGGCACTTCCACTCATGGGCGTATGAATTGGGAAAACTAAAAATCAGCAAGACACAAGCACCCCAAAGTTTAGGGCTGCTCTGTTGACAAGAACCTCCACTTCGTTACACCTTAAATATCCCAGGAAAGAGAAAAATGGATAAAGAAGTTGTGCTCCTTACGTACAATGGAATATCACTCAGCCATGAAATCAACGTCATAAGGCTAGTAGCAGCATGATGAGTGCATTTAGGTACGACGATTCTAAGTGAAATAAGTCACACAGAAAAAGACACTTATCATAAGATATCACTTATAGAGGGAATGTAAAAACCGCTACCCTTGAACTGAATTACAAAACAGAACAGAGTCACACGGTTAGAAAACACACTATGGCTGCCTAACGGGAAAGGTGAGGTGGGGTGATGCCTAAAACAAGGGTTTCAAATTAGCTCAGATACCGTTCCATAAACCCAATACGTAATAGACAAGACCTACTCCTTGCTCAGGGAACTGGACTCAACACCCCCTATTCACCGCCCAAGAATATATCTGACTAGTAAGAATCTTAAAACCTATGTATTGATATCTCTCTGTAAGTGAGTCAAGTGGGTGTAAAGCTGCATAAACACAGCAGTGAAAAGCAGCTAAACCCCATTATAAAACTCAAATAATTTTAAAAACCCGTGAAACAAAGACAGTGAAAGAGAGAGAAATTCTTACAAAATTCGTTCAGGGGCTGTGATGCCACCTGGATTGACCATGTCTAGACCCGCAGCTGATTGAGACATAAGGGTGGACACTCTTAGGGCTGAGAGGTTTGGTGAGGTTGGGTGAGCAAACACAGACGCTTTAAAGTAATACTGCGTGGTACCCAGCCCATGGGTCCCAAAACTCCAGGTTCAAGGGCATCTGCCTACATCGAAAACATGCATGAGAAACCCAGAAGATGGTCCACCGAGTGATCGGGAAAGGTTTCTAAAACGCACCTCATTTCTCATCTCCTTGTGCTCGGGTTCGCCATTCCAGCCGCTTTACTAGCAATCTCCCTCCTTGGAGAATCAGCACCTTTAACCTCCTGTTCCATACAGGTGGCAATTTGAACTGAGGATGAACGGGAAGACGGGGAACCAATGAGAGACTAGCTCTAGGTGTTGGGACAGGCACAGGTCACTCTATTTTCCCATCAGGAAGAAGACTTAACCACAGGCTCAGTCTGCCGCCCGGAAGCAGAATAGGGCCTAAAGCAATCCTGCGCTTTTGCGGCCAGCTCCCAAGAGAGCGAGTTGAAAAATGGAGCTCAGGGGCACTGCAATTCACAAACCTGCAGACTTATAAATGATAACTCTCGTCTACAAATATATTGAGGGAAGGCAACAAAGAGGATTTGAAAGCAAGGCAGAATTGCAGGAAACAGATTTCAGGAGGCAGATTCGAATCGCCTTTAAAGCACAGGAAAAGCGGCAAAACCTCGACAATGATGCCCTTGGCCAAAAAGGGCGTATGCGTTTTTCCTGAATATATTCAGGAAAAAACGCATACGCCCTTTTTGGCCAACCAAGCAACCTGGAAAGGCAAATCAGCGCTACAAAGAAGTCTCGCTTCCCATCGGTCAAAAGGGCCATGCTGTATAAAGTGTCAAAACCACAAATGCAGGACAGGCCACGGAGAAACGGGAGCCTTGCTACGCTGATGGGCGGGATGTAAATTGCCAACAGCTACTCTGGAGAAGTGTACGGTGTGTCCTGAAACATTTACAAAACTCAGCTTAGAGAGCATAGGGCACTTCCACTCATGGGCGTATGAATTGGGAAAACTAAAAATCAGCAAGACACAAGCACCCCAAAGTTTAGGGCTGCTCTGTTGACAAGAACCTCCACTTCGTTACACCTTATATATCCCAGGAAAGAGAAAAATGGATAAAGAAGTTGTGCTCCTTACGTACAATGGAATATCACTCAGCCATGAAATCAACGTCATAAGTCTAGTAGCAGCATGATGAGTGCATTTAGGTACGACGATTCTAAGTGAAATAAGTCACACAGAAAAAGACACTTATCATAAGATATCACTTATAGAGGGAATGTAAAAACCGCTACCCTTGAACTGAATTACAAAACAGAACAGAGTCACACGGTTAGAAAAGACACTATGGCTGCCTAACGGGAAAGGTGAGGTGGGGTGATGCATAAAACAAGGGTTTCAAATTAGCTCAGATACCGTTCCATAAACCCAATACGTAATAGACAAGACCTACTCCTTGCTCAGGGAACTTCACTCAACACCCCCTATTCACCGTCCAAGAATATATCTGATTAGTAAGAATCTTAAAACCTATGTATTGATATCTCTCTGTAAGGGAGTCAAGTGGGTGTAAAGCTGCATAAACACAGCAGTGAAAAGCAGCTAAACCCCATTATAAAACTCAAATAATTTTAAAAACCCGTGAAACAAAGACAGTGAAAGAGAGAGAAATTCTTACAAAATTCGTTCAGGGGCTGTGATGCCACCTGGATTGACCATGTCTAGACCCGCAGCTGATTGAGACATAAGGGTGGACACTCTTAGGGCTGAGAGGTTTGGTGAGGTTGGGTGAGCAAACACAGACACTTTAAAGTAATACTGCGTGGTACCCATCCCATGGGTCCCAAATCTCCAGGTTCAAGGGCATCTGCCTACATCGAAAACATGCATGAGAAACCCAGAAGATGGTCCACTGAGTGATCGGGAAAGGTTTCTAAAACGCACCTCATTTCTCATCTCCTTGTGCTCGGGTTCGCCATTCCAGCCGCTTTACTAGCAATCTCCCTCCTTGGAGAATCAGCACCTTTAACCTCCTGTTCCATACAGGTGGCAATTTGAACTGAGGATGAACGGGAAGACGGGGAACCAATGAGAGACTAGCTCTAGGTGTTGGGACAGGCACAGGTCACTCTAGTTTCCCATCAGGAAGAAGACTTAACCACAGGCTCAGTCTGCCGCCCGGAAGCAGAATAGGGCCTAAAGCAATCCTGCGCTTTTGCGGCCTGCTCCCAAGAGAGCGAGTTGAAAAATGGAGCTCAGGGGCACTGCAATTCACAAACCTGCAGACTTATAAATGATAACTCTCGTCTACAAATATATTGAGGGAAGGCAACAAAGAGGATTTGAAAGCAAGGCAGAATTGCAGGAAACAGATTTCAGGAGGCAGATTCGAATCGCCTTTAAAACACAGGAAAAGCGGCAAAACCTCGACAATGATGCCCTTGGCCAAAAAGGGCGTATGCGTTTTTTCCTGAATATATTCAGGAAAAAACGCATACGCCCTTTTTGGCCAACCAAGCAACCTGGAAAGGCAAATCAGCGCTACAAAGAAGTCTTGCTTCCCATCGGTCAAAAGGGCCATGCTGAATAAAGTGTCAAAACCAGAAATGCAGGACAGGCCACGGAGAAACGGGAGCCTTGCTACGCTGATGGGCGGGATGTAAATTGCCAACAGCCACTCTGGAGAAGTGTACGGTGTGTCCTGAAACATTTACAAAACTCAGCTTAGAGAGCATAGGGCACTTCCACTCATGGGCGTATGAATTGGGAAAACTAAAAATCAGCAAGACACAAGCACCCCAAAGTTTAGGGCTGCTCTGTTGACAAGAACCTCCACTTCGTTACACCTTAAATATCCCAGGAAAGAGAAAAATGGATAAAGAAGTTGTGCTCCTTACGTACAATGGAATATCACTCAGCCATGAAATCAACGTCATAAGGCTAGTAGCAGCATGATGAGTGCATTTAGGTACGACGATTCTAAGTGAAATAAGTCACACAGAAAAAGACACTTATCATAAGATATCACTTATAGAGGGAATGTAAAAACCGCTACCCTTGAACTGAATTACAAAACAGAACAGAGTCACACGGTTAGAAAACACACTATGGCTGCCTAACGGGAAAGGTGAGGTGGGGTGATGCCTAAAACAAGGGTTTCAAATTAGCTCAGATACCGTTCCATAAACCCAATACGTAATAGACAAGACCTACTCCTTGCTCAGGGAACTGGACTCAACACCCCCTATTCACCGCCCAAGAATATATCTGACTAGTAAGAATCTTAAAACCTATGTATTGATATCTCTCTGTAAGTGAGTCAAGTGGGTGTAAAGCTGCATAAACACAGCAGTGAAAAGCAGCTAAACCCCATTATAAAACTCAAATAATTTTAAAAACCCGTGAAACAAAGACAGTGAAAGAGAGAGAAATTCTTACAAAATTCGTTCAGGGGCTGTGATGCCACCTGGATTGACCATGTCTAGACCCGCAGCTGATTGAGACATAAGGGTGGACACTCTTAGGGCTGAGAGGTTTGGTGAGGTTGGGTGAGCAAACGCAGACGCTTTAAAGTAATACTGCGTGGTACCCAGCCCATGGGTCCCAAAACTCCAGGTTCAAGGGCATCTGCCTACATCGAAAACATGCATGAGAAACCCAGAAGATGGTCCACCGAGTGATCGGGAAAGGTTTCTAAAACGCACCTCATTTCTCATCTCCTTGTGCTCGGGTTCGCCATTCCAGCCGCTTTACTAGCAATCTCCCTCCTTGGAGAATCAGCACCTTTAACCTCCTGTTCCATACAGGTGGCAATTTGAACTGAGAATGAACGGGAAGACGGGGAACCAATGAGAGACTAGCTCTAGGTGTTGGGACAGGCACAGGTCACTCTATTTTCCCATCAGGAAGAAGAATTAACCACAGGCTCAGTCTGCCGCCCGGAAGCAGAATAGGGCCTAAAGCAATCCTGCGCTTTTGCGGCCAGCTCCCAAGAGAGCGAGTTGAAAAATGGAGCTCAGGGGCACTGCAATTCACAAACCTGCAGACTTATAAATGATAACTCTCGTCTACAAATATATTGAGGGAAGGCAACAAAGAGGATTTGAAAGCAAGGCAGAATTGCAGGAAACAGATTTCAGGAGGCAGATTCGTATCGCCTTTAAAGCACAGGAAAAGCGGCAAAACCTCGACAATGATGCCCTTGGCCAAAAAGGGCGTATGCGTTTTTCCTGAATATATTCAGGAAAAAACGCATACGCCCTTTTTGGCCAACCAAGCAACCTGGAAAGGCAAATCAGCGCTACAAAGAAGTCTCGCTTCCCATCGGTCAAAAGGGCCATGCTGTATAAAGTGTCAAAACCACAAATGCAGGACAGGCCACGGAGAAACGGGAGCCTTGCTACGCTGATGGGCGGGATGTAAATTGCCAACAGCTACTCTGGAGAAGTGTACGGTGTGTCCTGAAACATTTACAAAACTCAGCTTAGAGAGCATAGGGCACTTCCACTCATGGGCGTATGAATTGGGAAAACTAAAAATCAGCAAGACACAAGCACCCCAAAGTTTAGGGCTGCTCTGTTGACAAGAACCTCCACTTCGTTACACCTTAAATATCCCAGGAAAGAGAAAAATGGATAAAGAAGTTGTGCTCCTTACGTACAATGGAATATCACTCAGCCATGAAATCAACGTCATAAGGCTAGTAGCAGCATGATGAGTGCATTTAGGTACGACGATTCTAAGTGAAATAAGTCACACAGAAAAAGACACTTATCATAAGATATCACTTATAGAGGGAATGTAAAAACCGCTACCCTTGAACTGAATTACAAAACAGAACAGAGTCACACGGTTAGAAAACACACTATGGCTGCCTAACGGGAAAGGTGAGGTGGGGTGATGCCTAAAACAAGGGTTTCAAATTAGCTCAGATACCGTTCCATAAACCCAATACGTAATAGACAAGACCTACTCCTTGCTCAGGGAACTGGACTCAACACCCCCTATTCACCGCCCAAGAATATATCTGACTAGTAAGAATCTTAAAACCTATGTATTGATATCTCTCTGTAAGTGAGTCAAGTGGGTGTAAAGCTGCATAAACACAGCAGTGAAAAGCAGCTAAACCCCATTATAAAACTCAAATAATTTTAAAAACCCGTGAAACAAAGACAGTGAAAGAGAGAGAAATTCTTACAAAATTCGTTCAGGGGCTGTGATGCCACCTGGATTGACCATGTCTAGACCCGCAGCTGATTGAGACATAAGGGTGGACACTCTTAGGGCTGAGAGGTTTGGTGAGGTTGGGTGAGCAAACGCAGACGCTTTAAAGTAATACTGCGTGGTACCCAGCCCATGGGTCCCAAAACTCCAGGTTCAAGGGCATCTGCCTACATCGAAAACATGCATGAGAAACCCAGAAGATGGTCCACCGAGTGATCGGGAAAGGTTTCTAAAACGCACCTCATTTCTCATCTCCTTGTGCTCGGGTTCGCCATTCCAGCCGCTTTACTAGCAATCTCCCTCCTTGGAGAATCAGCACCTTTAACCTCCTGTTCCATACAGGTGGCAATTTGAACTGAGGATGAACGGGAAGACGGGGAACCAATGAGAGACTAGCTCTAGGTGTTGGGACAGGCACAGGTCACTCTATTTTCCCATCAGGAAGAAGAATTAACCACAGGCTCAGTCTGCCGCCCGGAAGCAGAATAGGGCCTAAAGCAATCCTGCGCTTTTGCGGCCAGCTCCCAAGAGAGCGAGTTGAAAAATGGAGCTCAGGGGCACTGCAATTCACAAACCTGCAGACTTATAAATGATAACTCTCGTCTACAAATATATTGAGGGAAGGCAACAAAGAGGATTTGAAAGCAAGGCAGAATTGCAGGAAACAGATTTCAGGAGGCAGATTCGAATCGCCTTTAAAGCACAGGAAAAGCGGCAAAACCTCGACAATGATGCCCTTGGCCAAAAAGGGCGTATGCGTTTTTCCTGAATATATTCAGGAAAAAACGCATACGCCCTTTTTGGCCAACCAAGCAACCTGGAAAGGCAAATCAGCGCTACAAAGAAGTCTCGCTTCCCATCGGTCAAAAGGGCCATGCTGTATAAAGTGTCAAAACCACAAATGCAGGACAGGCCACGGAGAAACGGGAGCCTTGCTACGCTGATGGGCGGGATGTAAATTGCCAACAGCTACTCTGGAGAAGTGTACGGTGTGTCCTGAAACATTTACAAAACTCAGCTTAGAGAGCATAGGGCACTTCCACTCATGGGCGTATGAATTGGGAAAACTAAAAATCAGCAAGACACAAGCACCCCAAAGTTTAGGGCTGCTCTGTTGACAAGAACCTCCACTTCGTTACACCTTATATATCCCAGGAAAGAGAAAAATGGATAAAGAAGTTGTGCTCCTTACGTACAATGGAATATCACTCAGCCATGAAATCAACGTCATAAGTCTAGTAGCAGCATGATGAGTGCATTTAGGTACGACGATTCTAAGTGAAATAAGTCACACAGAAAAAGACACATATCATAAGATATCACTTATAGAGGGAATGTAAAAACCGCTACCCTTGAACTGAATTACAAAACAGAACAGAGTCACACGGTTAGAAAACACACTATGGCTGCCTAACGGGAAAGGTGAGGTGGGGTGATGCATAAAACAAGGGTTTCAAATTAGCTCAGATACCGTTCCATAAACCCAATACGTAATAGACAAGACCTACTCCTTGCTCAGGGAACTTCACTCAACACCCCCTATTCACCGTCCAAGAATATATCTGATTAGTAAGAATCTTAAAACCTATGTATTGATATCTCTCTGTAAGGGAGTCAAGTGGGTGTAAAGCTGCATAAACACAGCAGTGAAAAGCAGCTAAACCCCATTATAAAACTCAAATAATTTTAAAAACCCGTGAAACAAAGACAGTGAAAGAGAGAGAAATTCTTACAAAATTCGTTCAGGGGCTGTGATGCCACCTGGATTGACCATGTCTAGACCCGCAGCTGATTGAGACATAAGGGTGGACACTCTTAGGGCTGAGAGGTTTGGTGAGGTTGGGTGAGCAAACACAGACGCTTTAAAGTAATACTGCGTGGTACCCATCCCATGGGTCCCAAATCTCCAGGTTCAAGGGCATCTGCCTACATCGAAAACATGCATGAGAAACCCAGAAGATGGTCCACCGAGTGATCGGGAAAGGTTTCTAAAACGCACCTCATTTCTCATCTCCTTGTGCTCGGGTTCGCCATTCCAGCGGCTTTACTAGCAATCTCCCTCCTTGGAGAATCAGCACCTTTAACCTCCTGTTCCATACAGGTGGCAATTTGAACTGAGGATGAACGGGAAGACGGGGAACCAATGAGAGACTAGCTCTAGGTGTTGGGACAGGCACAGGTCACTCTAGTTTCCCATCAGGAAGAAGACTTAACCACAGGCTCAGTCTGCCGCCCGGAAGCAGAATAGGGCCTAAAGCAATCCTGCGCTTTTGCGGCCTGCTCCCAAGAGAGCGAGTTGAAAAATGGAGCTCAGGGGCACTGCAATTCACAAACCTGCAGACTTATAAATGATAACTCTCGTCTACAAATATATTGAGGGAAGGCAACAAAGAGGATTTGAAAGCAAGGCAGAATTGCAGGAAACAGATTTCAGGAGGCAGATTCGAATCGCCTTTAAAGCACAGGAAAAGCGGCAAAACCTCGACAATGATGCCCTTGGCCAAAAAGGGCGTATGCGTTTTTTCCTGAATATATTCAGGACAAAACGCATACGCCCTTTTTGGCCAACCAAGCAACCTGGAAAGGCAAATCAGCGCTACAAAGAAGTCTCGCTTCCCATCGGTCAAAAGGGCCATGCTGAATAAAGTGTCAAAACCAGAAATGCAGGACAGGCCACGGAGAAACGGGAGCCTTGCTACGCTGATGGGCGGGATGTAAATTGCCAACAGCCACTCTGGAGAAGTGTACGGTGTGTCCTGAAACATTTACAAAACTCAGCTTAGAGAGCATAGGGCACTTCCACTCATGGGCGTATAAATTGGGAAAACTAAAAATCAGCAAGACACAAGCACCCCAAAGTTTAGGGCTGCTCTGTTGACAAGAACCTCCACTTCGTTACACCTTAAATATCCCAGGAAAGATAAAAATGGATAAAGAAGTTGTGCTCCTTATGTACAATGGAATATCACTCAGCCATGAAATCAACGTCATAAGGCTAGTAGCAGCATGATGAGTGGATTTAGGTACGACGATTCTAAGTGAAATAAGTCACACAGAAAAAGACACTTATCATAAGATATCACTTATAGAGGGAATGTAAAAACCGCTACCCTTGAACTGAATTACAAAACAGAACAGAGTCACACGGTTAGAAAAGACACTATGGCTGCCTAACGGGAAAGGTGAGGTGGGGTGATGCATAAAACAAGGGTTTCAAATTAGCTCAGATACCGTTCCATAAACCCAATACGTAATAGACAAGACCTACTCCTTGCTCAGGGAACTGGACTCAACACCCCCTATTCACCGCCAAGTAATATATCTGACTAGTAAGAATCTTAAAACCTATGTATTGATATCTCTCTGTAAGTGAGTCAAGTGGGTGTAAAGCTGCATAAACACAGCAGTGAAAAGCAGCTAAACCCCATTATAAAACTCAAATAATTTTAAAAACCCGTGAAACAAAGACAGTGAAAGAGAGAGAAATTCTTACAAAATTCGTTCAGGGGCTGTGATGCCACCTGGATTGACCATGTCTAGACCCGCAGCTGATTGAGACATAAGGGTGGACACTGTTAGGGCTGAGAGGTTTGGTGAGGTTGGGTGAGCAAACGCAGACGCTTAAAAGTAATACTGCGTGGTACCCATCCCATGGGTCCCAAATCTCCAGGTTCAAGGGCATCTGCCTACATCGAAAACATGCATGAGAAACCCAGAAGATGGTCCACCGAGTGATCGGGAAAGGTTTCTAAAACGCACCTCATTTCTCATCTCCTTGTGCTCGGGTTCGCCATTCCAGCGGCTTTACTAGCAATCTCCCTCCTTGGAGAATCAGCACCTTTAACCTCCTGTTCCATACAGGTGGCAATTTGAACTGAGGATGAATGGGAAGACGGGGAACCAATGAGAGACTAGCTCTAGGTGTTGGGACAGGCACAGGTCACTCTAGTTTCCCATCAGGAAGAAGACTTAACCACAGGCTCAGTCTGCCGCCCGGAAGCAGAATAGGGCCTAAAGCAATCCTGCGCTTTTGCGGCCAGCTCCCAAGAGAGCGAGTTGAAAAATGGAGCTCAGGGGCACTGCAATTCACAAACTTGCAGACTTATAAATGATAACTCTCGTCTACAAATATATTGAGGGAAGGCAACAAAGAGGATTTGAAAGCAAGGCAGAATTGCAGGAAACAGATTTCAGGAGGCAGATTCGAATCGCCTTTAAAGCACAGGAAAAGCGGCAAAACCTCGACAATGATGCCCTTGGCCAAAAAGGGCGTATGCGTTTTTTCCTGAATATATTCAGGAAAAAACGCATACGCCCTTTTTGACCAATCAAGCAACCTGGAAAGGCAAATCAGCGCTACAAAGAAGTCTCGCTTCCCATCGGTCAAAAGGGCCATGCTGAATAAAGTGTCAAAACCAGAAATGCAGGACAGGCCACGGAGAAACGGGAGCCTTGCTACGCTGATGGGCGGGATGTAAATTGCCAACAGCCACTCAGGAGAAGTGTACGGTGTGTCCTGAAACATTTACAAAACTCAGCTTAGAGAGCATAGGGCACTTCCACTCATGGGCGTATAAATTGGGAAAACTAAAAATCAGCAAGACACAAGCACCCCAAAGTTTAGGGCTGCTCTGTTGACAAGAACCTCCACTTCGTTACACCTTAAATATCCAGGAAAGAGAAAAATGGATAAAGAAGTTGTGCTCCTTATGTACAATGGGAATATCACTCAGCCATGAAATCAACGTCATAAGGCTAGTAGCAGCATGATGAGTGGATTTAGGTACGACGATTCTAAGTGAAATAAGTCACACAGAAAAGACACTTATCATAAGATATCACTTATAGAGGGAATGTAAAAACCGCTACCCTTGAACTGAATTACAAAACAGAACAGAGTCACACGGTTAGAAAAGACACTATGGCTGCCTAACGGGAAAGGTGAGGTGGGGTGATGCATAAAACAAGGGTTTCAAATTAGCTCAGATACCGTTCCATAAACCCAATACGTAATAGACAAGACCTACTCCTTGCTCAGGGAACTGGACTCAACACCCCCTATTCACCGCCCAAGAATATATCTGACTAGTAAGAATCTCAACACCTATGTATTGATATCTCTCTGTAAGTGAGTCAAGTGGGTGTAAAGCTGCATAAACACAGCAGTGAAAAGCAGCTAAACCCCATTATAAAACTCAATTAATTTCAAAAACCCGTGAAACAAAGACAGTGAAAGAGAGAGAAATTCTTACAAAATTCGTTCAGGGGCTGTGATGCCACCTGGATTGACCATGTCTAGACCCGCAGCTGATTGAGACATAAGGGTGGACACTCTTGGGGCTGAGAGGTTTGGTGAGGTTGGGTGAGCAAACGCAGACGCTTTAAAGTAATACTGCGTGGTACCCATCCCATGGGTCCCAAATCTCCAGGTTCAAGGGCATCTGCCTACATCGAAAACATCCATGAGAAACCCAGAAGATGGTCCACCGAGTGATCGGGAAAGGTTTCTAAAACGCACCTCATTTCTCATCTCCTTGTGCTCGGGTTCGCCATTCCAGCGGCTTTACTAGCAATCTCCCTCCTTGGAGAATCAGCACCTTTAACCTCCTGTTCCATACAGGTGGCAATTTGAACTGAGGATGAACGGGAAGACGGGGAACCAATGAGAGACTAGCTCTAGGTGTTGGGACAGGCACAGGTCACTCTAGTTTCCCATCAGGAAGAAGACTTAACCACAGGCTCAGTCTGCCGCCCGGAAGCAGAATAGGGCCTAAAGCAATCCTGCGCTTTTGCGGCCAGCTCCCAAGAGAGCGAGTTGAAAAATGGAGCTCAGGGGCACTGCAATTCACAAACCTGCAGACTTATAAATGATAACTCTCGTCTACAAATATATTGAGGGAAGGCAACAAAGAGGATTTGAAAGCAAGGCAGAATTGCAGGAAACAGATTTCAGGAGGCAGATTCGAATCGCCTTAAAAGCACAGGAAAAGCGGCAAAACCTCGACAATGATGCCCTTGGCCAAAAAGGGCGTATGCGTTTTTTCCTGAATATATTCAGGAAAAAACGCATATGCCCTTTTTGGCCAACCAAGCAACCTGGAAAGGCAAATCAGCGCTACAAAGAAGTCTCGCTTCCCATCGGTCAAAAGGGCCATGCTGAATAAAGTGTCAAAACCAGAAATGCAGGACAGGCCACGGAGAAACGGGAGCCTTGCTACGCTGATGGGCGGGATGTAAATTGCCAACAGCCACTCAGGAGAAGTGTACGGTGTGTCCTGAAACATTTACAAAACTCAGCTTAGAGAGCATAGGGCACTTCCACTCATGGGCGTATAAATTGGGAAAACTAAAAATCAGCAAGACACAAGCACCCCAAAGTTTAGGGCTGCTCTGTTAACAAGAACCTCCACTTCGTTACACCTTAAATATCCCAGGAAAGAGAAAAATGGATAAAGAAGTTGTGCTCCTTATGTACAATGGAATATCACTCAGCCATGAAATCAACGTCATAAGGCTAGTAGCAGCATGATGAGTGGATTTAGGTACGACGATTCTAAGTGAAATAAGTCACACAGAAAAAGACACTTATCATAAGATATCACTTATAGAGGGAATGTAAAAACCGCTACCCTTGAACTGAATTACAAAACAGAACAGAGTCACACGGTTAGAAAAGACACTATGGCTGCCTAACGGGAAAGGTGAGGTGGGGTGATGCATAAAACAAGGGTTTCAAATTAGCTCAGATACCGTTCCATAAACCCAATACGTAATAGACAAGACCTACTCCTTGCTCAGGGAACTGGACTCAACACCCCCTATTCACCGCCCAAGAATATATCTGACTAGTAAGAATCTCAACACCTATGTATTGATATCTCTCTGTAAGTGAGTCAAGTGGGTGTAAAGCTGCATAAACACAGCAGTGAAAAGCAGCTAAACCCCATTATAAAACTCAATTAATTTCAAAAACCCGTGAAACAAAGACAGTGAAATAGAGAGAAATTCTTACAAAATTCGTTCAGGGGCTGTGATGCCACCTGGATTGACCATATCTAGACCCGCAGCTGATTGAGACATAAGGGTGGACACTCTTGGGGCTGAGAGGTTTGGTGAGGTTGGGTGAGCAAACGCAGACGCTTTAAAGTAATACTGCGTGGTACCCATCCCATGGGTCCCAAATCTCCAGGTTCAAGGGCATCTGCCTACATCGAAAACATCCATGAGAAACCCAGAAGATGGTCCACCGAGTGATCGGGAAAGGTTTCTAAAACGCACCTCATTTCTCATCTCCTTGTGCTCGGGTTCGCCATTCCAGCGGCTTTACTAGCAATCTCCCTCCTTGGAGAATCAGCACCTTTAACCTCCTGTTCCATACAGGTGGCAATTTGAACTGAGGATGAACGGGAAGACGGGGAACCAATGAGAGACTAGCTCTAGGTGTTGGGACAGGCACAGGTCACTCTAGTTTCCCATCAGGAAGAAGACTTAACCACAGGCTCAGTCTGCCGCCCGGAAGCAGAATAGGGCCTAAAGCAATCCTGCGCTTTTGCGGCCAGCTCCCAAGAGAGCGAGTTGAAAAATGGAGCTCAGGGGCACTGCAATTCACAAACCTGCAGACTTATAAATGATAACTCTCGTCTACAAATATATTGAGGGAAGGCAACAAAGAGGATTTGAAAGCAAGGCAGAATTGCAGGAAACAGATTTCAGGAGGCAGATTCGAATCGCCTTAAAAGCACAGGAAAAGCGGCAAAACCTCGACAATGATGCCCTTGGCCAAAAAGGGCGTATGCGTTTTTTCCTGAATATATTCAGGAAAAAACGCATATGCCCTTTTTGGCCAACCAAGCAACCTGGAAAGGCAAATCAGCGCTACAAAGAAGTCTCGCTTCCCATCGGTCAAAAGGGCCATGCTGAATAAAGTGTCAAAACCAGAAATGCAGGACAGGCCACGGAGAAACGGGAGCCTTGCTACGCTGATGGGCGGGATGTAAATTGCCAACAGCCACTCAGGAGAAGTGTACGGTGTGTCCTGAAACATTTACAAAACTCAGCTTAGAGAGCATAGGGCACTTCCACTCATGGGCGTATAAATTGGGAAAACTAAAAATCAGCAAGACACAAGCACCCCAAAGTTTAGGGCTGCTCTGTTAACAAGAACCTCCACTTCGTTACACCTTAAATATCCCAGGAAAGAGAAAAATGGATAAAGAAGTTGTGCTCCTTATGTACAATGGAATATCACTCAGCCATGAAATCAACGTCATAAGGCTAGTAGCAGCATGATGAGTGGATTTAGGTACGACGATTCTAAGTGAAATAAGTCACACAGAAAAAGACACTTATCATAAGATATCACTTATAGAGGGAATGTAAAAACCGCTACCCTTGAACTGAATTACAAAACAGAACAGAGTCACACGGTTAGAAAAGACACTATGGCTGCCTAACGGGAAAGGTGAGGTGGGGTGATGCATAAAACAAGGGTTTCAAATTAGCTCAGATACCGTTCCATAAACCCAATACGTAATAGACAAGACCTACTCCTTGCTCAGGGAACTGGACTCAACACCCCCTATTCACCGCCCAAGAATATATCTGACTAGTAAGAATCTCAACACCTATGTATTGATATCTCTCTGTAAGTGAGTCAAGTGGGTGTAAAGCTGCATAAACACAGCAGTGAAAAGCAGCTAAACCCCATTATAAAACTCAATTAATTTCAAAAACCCGTGAAACAAAGACAGTGAAATAGAGAGAAATTCTTACAAAATTCGTTCAGGGGCTGTGATGCCACCTGGATTGACCATATCTAGACCCGCAGCTGATTGAGACATAAGGGTGGACACTCTTGGGGCTGAGAGGTTTGGTGAGGTTGGGTGAGCAAACGCAGACGCTTTAAAGTAATACTGCGTGGTACCCATCCCATGGGTCCCAAATCTCCAGGTTCAAGGGCATCTGCCTACATCGAAAACATGCATGAGAAACCCAGAAGATGGTCCACCGAGTGATCGGGAAAGGTTTCTAAAACGCACCTCATTTCTCATCTCCTTGTGCTCGGGTTCGCCATTCCAGCCGCTTTACTAGCAATCTCCCTCCTTGGAGAATCAGCACCTTTAACCTCCTGTTCCATACAGGTTGCAATTTGTCCTGAGGATGAACGGGAAGAGGGGGAACCAATGAGAGACTAGCTCTAGGTGTTGGGACAGGCACAGGTCACTCTATTTTCCCATCAGGAAGAAGAATTAACCACAGGCTCAGTCTGCCGCCCGGAAGCAGAATAGGGCCTAAAGCAATCCTGCGCTTTTGCGGCCAGCTCCCAAGAGAGCGAGTTGAAAAATGGAGCTCAGGGGCACTGCAATTCACAAACCTGCAGACGTATAAATGATAACTCTCGTCTACAAATGTATTGAGGGAAGGCAACAACGAGGATTTGAAAGCAAGGCAGAATTGCAGGAAACAGATTTCAGGAGGCAGATTCGAATCGCCTTTAAAGCACAGGAAAAGCGGCAAAACCTCGACAATGATGCCCTTGGCCAAAAAGGGCGTATGCGTTTTTTCCTGAATATATTCAGGAAAAAACGCATACGCCCTTTTTGGCCAACCAAGCAACCTGGAAAGGCAAATCAGCGCTACAAAGAAGTCTCGCTTCCCATCGGTCAAAAGGGCCATGCTGAATAAAGTGTCAAAACCAGAAATGCAGGACAGGCCACGGAGAAACGGGAGCCTTGCTACACTGATGGGCGGGATGTAAATTGCCAACAGCCACTCTGGAGAAGTGTACGGTGTGTCCTGAAACATTTACAAAACTCAGCTTAGAGAGCATAGGGCACTTCCACTCATGGGCGTATAAATTGGGAAAACCAAAAATCAGCAAGACACAAGCACCCCAAAGTTTAGGGCTGCTCTGTTGACAAGAACCTCCACTTCGTTACACCTTAAATATCCCAGGAAAGATAAAAATGGATAAAGAAGTTGTGCTCCTTATGTACAATGGAATATCACTCAGCCATGAAATCAACGTCATAAGGCTAGTAGCAGCATGATGAGTGCATTTAGGTACGACGATTCTAAGTGAAATAAGTCACACAGAAAAAGACACTTATCATAAGATATCACTTATAGAGGGAATGTAAAAACCGCTACCCTTGAACTGAATTACAAAACAGAACAGAGTCACACGGTTAGAAAACACACTATGGCTGCCTAACGGGAAAGGTGAGGTGGGGTGATGCATAAAACAAGGGTTTCAAATTAGCTCAGATACCGTTCCATAAACCCAATACGTAATAGACAAGACCTACTCCTTGCTCAGGGAACTGGACTCAACACCCCCTATTCACCGCCCAGGAATATATCTGACTAGTAAGAATCTTAAAACCTATGTATTGATATCTCTCTGTAAGTGAGTCAAGTGGGTGTAAAGCTGCATAAACACAGCAGTGAAAAGCAGCTAAACCCCATTATAAAACTCGATTAATTTTAAAAACCCGTGAAACAAAGACAGTGAAACAGAGAGAAATTCTTACAAAATTCGTTCAGGGGCTGTGATGCCACCTGGATTGACCATATCTAGACCCGAGGCTGATTGAGACATAAGGGTGGACACTCTTGGGGCTGAGAGGTTTGGTGAGGTTGGGTGAGCAAACGCAGACGCTTTAAAGTAATACTGCGTGGTACCCATCCCATGGGTCCCAAATCTCCAGGTTCAAGGGCATCTTCCTACATCGAAAACATGCATGAGAAACCCAGAAGATGGTCCACCGAGTGATCGGGAAAGGTTTCTAAAACGCACCTCATTTCTCATATCCTTGTGCTCGGGTTTGCCATTCCAGCCGCTTTACTAGCAATCTCCCTCCTTGGAGAATCAGCACCTTTAACCTCCTGTTCCATACAGGTGGCAATTTGAACTGAGGATGAACGGGAAGACGGGGAACCAATGAGAGACTAGCTCTAGGTGTTGGGACAGGCACAGGTCACTCTATTTTCCCATCAGGAAGAAGACTTAACCACAGGCTCAGTCTGCCGCCCGGAAGCAGAATAGGGCCTAAAGCAATCCTGCGCTTTTGCGGCCAGCTCCCAAGAAGCGAGTTGAAAAATGGAGCTCAGGGGCACTGCAATTCACAAACCTGCAGACTTATAAATGATAACTCTCGTCTACAAATATATTGAGGGAAGGCAACAAAGAGGATTTGAAAGCAAGGCAGAATTGCAGGAAACAGATTTCAGGAGGCAGATTCGAATCGCCTTTAAAGCACAGGAAAAGCGGCAAAACCTCGACAATGATGCCCTTGGCCAAAAAGGGCGTATGCGTTTTTTCCTGAATATATTCAGGACAAAACGCATACGCCCTTTTTGGCCAACCAAGCAACCTGGAAAGGCAAATCAGCGCTACAAAGAAGTCTCGCTTCCCATCGGTCAAAAGGGCCATGCTGAATAAAGTGTCAAAACCAGAAATGCAGGACAGGCCACGGAGAAACGGGAGCCTTGCTACGCTGATGGGCGGGATGTAAATTGCCAACAGCCACTCTGGAGAAGTGTACGGTGTGTCCTGAAACATTTACAAAACTCAGCTTAGAGAGCATAGGGCACTTCCACTCATGGGCGTATAAAATGGGAAAACTAAAAATCAGCAAGACACAAGCACCCCAAAGTTTAGGGCTGCTCTGTTGACAAGAACCTCCACTTCGTTACACCTTAAATATCCCAGGAAAGAGAAAAATGGATAAAGAATTTGTGCTCCTTATGTACAAAGGAATATCACTCAGCCATGAAATCAACGTCATAAGGCTAGTAGCAGCATGATGAGTGGATTTAGGTACGACAATTCTAAGTCAAATAAGTCACACAGAAAAAGACACTTATCATAAGATATCACTTATAGAGGGAATGTAAAAACCGCTACCCTTGAACTGAATTACAAAACAGAACAGAGTCACACGGTTAGAAAAGACACTATGGCTGCCTAACGGGAAAGGTGAGGTGGGGTGATGCCTAAAACAAGGGTTTCAAATTAGCTCAGATACCGTTCCATAAACCCAATACGTAATAGACAAGACCTACTCCTTGCTCAGGGAACTGGACTCAACACCCCCTATTCACCGCCCAGGAATATATCTGACTAGTAAGAATCTTAAAACCTATGTATTGATATCTCTCTGTAAGTGAGTCAAGTGGGTGTAAAGCTGCATAAACACAGCAGTGAAAAGCAGCTAAACCCCATTATAAAACTCAATTAATTTTAAAAACCCGTGAAACAAAGACAGTGAAACAGAGAGAAATTCTTACAAAATTCGTTCAGGGGCTGTGATGCCACCTGGATTGACCATATCTAGACCCGAGGCTGATTGAGACATAAGGGTGGACACTCTTGGGGCTGAGAGGTTTGGTGAGGTTGGGTGAGCAAACGCAGACGCTTTAAAGTAATACTGCGTGGTACCCATCCCATGGGTCCCAAATCTCCAGGCTCAAGGGCATCTTCCTACATCGAAAACATGCTTGAGAAACCCAGAAGATGGTCCACCGAGTGATCGGGAAAGGTTTCTAAAACGCACCTCCTTTCTCATCTCCTTGTGCTCGGGTTCGCCATTCCAGCCGCTTTACTAGCAATCTCCCTCCTTGGAGAATCAGCACCTTTAACCTCCTGTTCCATACAGGTGGCAATTTGAACTGAGGATGAACGGGAAGACGGGGAACCAATGAGAGACTAGCTCTAGGTGTTGGGACAGGCACAGGTCACTCTATTTTCCCATCAGGAAGAAGAATTAAGCACAGGCTCAGTCTGCCGCCCGGAAGCAGAATAGGGCCTAAAGCAATCCTGCGCTTTTGCGGCCAGCTCCCAAGAGAGCGAGTTGAAAAATGGAGCTCAGGGGCACTGCAATTCACAAACCTGCAGACGTATAAATGATAACTCTCGTCTACAAATATATTGAGGGAAGGCAACAACGAGGATTTGAAAGCAAGGCAGAATTGCAGGAAACAGATTTCAGGAGGCAGATTCGAATCGCCTTTAAAGCACAGGAAAAGCGGCAAAACCTCGACAATGATGCCCTTGGCCAAAAAGGGCGTATGCGTTTTTTCCTGAATATATTCAGGAAAAAACGCATACGCCCTTTTTGGCCAACCAAGCAACCTGGAAAGGCAAATCAGCGCTACAAAGAAGTCTCGCTTCCCATCGGTCAAAAGGGCCATGCTGAATAAAGTGTCAAAACCAGAAATGCAGGACAGGCCACGGAGAAACGGGAGCCTTGCTACGCTGATGGGCGGGATGTAAATTGCCAACAGCCACTCTGGAGAAGTGTACGGTGTGTCCTGAAACATTTACAAAACTCAGTTTAGAGAGCATAGGGCACTTCCACTCATGGGCGTATAAAATGGGAAAACTAAAAATCAGCAAGACACAAGCACCCCAAAGTTTAGGGCTGCTCTGTTGACAAGAACCTCCACTTCGTTACACCTTAAATATCCCAGGAAAGAGAAAAATGGATAAAGAAGTTGTGGTCCTTATGTACAAAGGAATATCACTCAGCCATGAAATCAACGTCATAAGGCTAGTAGCAGCATGATGAGTGGATTTAGGTACGACGATTCTAAGTCAAATAAGTCACACAGAAAAAGACACTTATCATAAGATATCACTTATAGAGGGAATGTAAAAACCGCTACCCTTGAACTGAATTACAAAACAGAACAGAGTCACACGGTTAGAAAACACACTATGGCTGCCTAACGGGAAAGGTGAGGTGGGGTGATGCCTAAAACAAGGGTTTCAAATTAGCTCAGATACCGTTCCATAAACCCAATACATAATAGACAAGACCTACTCCTTGCTCAGGGAACTGGACTCAACACCCCCTATTCACCGCCCAGGAATATATCTGACTAGTAAGAATCTTAAAACCTATGTATTGATATCTCTCTGTAAGTGAGTCAAGTGGGTGTAAAGCTGCATAAACACAGCAGTGAAAAGCAGCTAAACCCCATTATAAAACTCAATTAATTTTAAAAACCCGTGAAACAAAGACAGTGAAACAGAGAGAAATTCTTACAAAATTCGTTCAG
Organism: Eschrichtius robustus; assembly: GCF_028021215.1. NCBI lineage: Eukaryota > Metazoa > Chordata > Mammalia > Artiodactyla > Eschrichtiidae > Eschrichtius > Eschrichtius robustus. The sequence goes on along the minus strand of NC_090830.1, from coordinate 27,314,527 downwards.
GGGCTGTGATGCCACCTGGATTGACCATATCTAGACCCGAGGCTGATTGAGACATAAGGGTGGACACTCTTGGGGCTGAGAGGTTTGGTGAGGTTGGGTGAGCAAACGCAGACGCTTTAAAGTAATACTGCGTGGTACCCATCCCATGGGTCCCAAATCTCCAGGTTCAAGGGCATCTTCCTACATCGAAAACATGCATGAGAAACCCAGAAGATGGTCCACCGAGTGATCGGGAAAGGTTTCTAAAACGCACCTCCTTTCTCATCTCCTTGTGCTCGGGTTCGCCATTCCAGCCGCTTTACTAGCAATCTCCCTCCTTGGAGAATCAGCACCTTTAACCTCCTGTTCCATACAGGTGGCAATTTGAACTGAGGATGAACGGGAAGACGGGGAACCAATGAGAGACTAGCTCTAGGTGTTGGGACAGGCACAGGTCACTCTATTTTCCCATCAGGAAGAAGACTTAACCACAGGCTCAGTCTGCCGCCCGGAAGCAGAATAGGGCCTAAAGCAATCCTGCGCTTTTGCGGCCAGCTCCCAAGAGAGCGAGTTGAAAAATGGAGCTCAGGGGCACTGCAATTCACAAACCTGCAGACTTATAAATGATAACTCTCGTCTACAAATATATTGAGGGAAGGCAACAAAGAGGATTTGAAAGCAAGGCAGAATTGCAGGAAACAGATTTCAGGAGGCAGATTCGAATCGCCTTTAAAGCACAGGAAAAGCGGCAAAACCTCGACAATGATGCCCTTGGCCAAAAAGGGCGTATGCGTTTTTTCCTGAATATATTCAGGACAAAACGCATACGCCCTTTTTGGCCAACCAAGCAACCTGGAAAGGCAAATCAGCGCTACAAAGAAGTCTCGCTTCCCATCGGTCAAAAGGGCCATGCTGAATAAAGTGTCAAAACCAGAAATGCAGGACAGGCCACGGAGAAACGGGAGCCTTGCTACGCTGATGGGCGGGATGTAAATTGCCAACAGCCACTCTGGAGAAGTGTACGGTGTGTCCTGAAACATTTACAAAACTCAGCTTAGAGAGCATAGGGCACTTCCACTCATGGGCGTATAAAATGGGAAAACTAAAAATCAGCAAGACACAAGCACCCCAAAGTTTAGGGCTGCTCTGTTGACAAGAACCTCCACTTCGTTACACCTTAAATATCCCAGGAAAGAGAAAAATGGATAAAGAAGTTGTGGTCCTTATGTACAATGGAATATCACTCAGCCATGAAATCAACGACATAAGGCTAATAGCAGCATGATGAGTCGATTTAGGTACGACGATTCTAAGTGAAATAAGTCACACAGAAAAAGACACTTATCATAAGATATCACTTATAGAGGGAATGTAAAAACCGCTACCCTTGAACTGAATTACAAAACAGAACAGAGTCACACGTTTAGAAAACACACTATGGCTGCCTAACGGGAAAGGTGAGGTGGGGTGATGCATAAAACAAGGGTTTCAAATTAGCTCAGATACCGTTCCATAAACCCAATATGTAATAGACAAGACCTACTACTTGCTCAGTGAACTGGACTCAACACCCCCTATTCACCGCCCAAGAATATATCTGACTAGTAAGAAACTTAAAACCTATGTATTGATATCTCTCTGTAAGTGAGTCAAGTGGGTGTAAAGCTGCATAAACACAGCAGTGAAAAGCAGCTAAACCCCATTATAAAAATCAATTAATTTTAAAAACCCGTGAAACAAAGACAGTGAAAGAGAGAGAAATTATTAAAAAATTCGTTCAGGGGCTGTGATGACACCTGGATAGACCATATCTAGACCCGCAGCTGATTGAGACATAAGGGTGGACACTCTTGGGGCTGAGAGGTTTGGTGAGGTTGGGTGAGCAAACGCAGACGCTTTAAAGTAATACTGCGTGGTACCCATCCCATGGGTCCCAAATCTCCAGGTTCAAGGGCATCTGCCTACATCGAAAACATGCATGAGAAACCCAGAAGATGGTCCACCGAGTGATCGGGAAAGGTTTCTAAAACGCACCTCATTTCTCATCTCCTTGTGCTCGGGTTCGCCATTCCAGCCGCTTTACTAGCAATCTCCCTCCTTGGAGAATCAGCACCTTTAACCTCCTGTTCCATACAGGTTGCAATTTGTCCTGAGGATGAACGGGAAGAGGGGGAACCAATGAGAGACTAGCTCTAGGTGTTGGGACAGGCACAGGTCACTCTATTTTCCCATCAGGAAGAAGAATTAACCACAGGCTCAGTCTGCCGCCCGGAAGCAGAATAGGGCCTAAAGCAATCCTGCGCTTTTGCGGCCAGCTCCCAAGAGAGCGAGTTGAAAAATGGAGCTCAGGGGCACTGCAATTCACAAACCTGCAGACGTATAAATGATAACTCTCGTCTACAAATGTATTGAGGGAAGGCAACAACGAGGATTTGAAAGCAAGGCAGAATTGCAGGAAACAGATTTCAGGAGGCAGATTCGAATCGCCTTTAAAGCACAGGAAAAGCGGCAAAACCTCGACAATGATGCCCTTGGCCAAAAAGGGCGTATGCGTTTTTTCCTGAATATATTCAGGAAAAAACGCATACGCCCTTTTTGGCCAACCAAGCAACCTGGAAAGGCAAATCAGCGCTACAAAGAAGTCTCGCTTCCCATCGGTCAAAAGGGCCATGCTGAATAAAGTGTCAAAACCAGAAATGCAGGACAGGCCACGGAGAAACGGGAGCCTTGCTACACTGATGGGCGGGATGTAAATTGCCAACAGCCACTCTGGAGAAGTGTACGGTGTGTCCTGAAACATTTACAAAACTCAGCTTAGAGAGCATAGGGCACTTCCACTCATGGGCGTATAAATTGGGAAAACTAAAAATCAGCAGGACACAAGCACCCCAAAGTTTAGGGCTGCTCTGTTGACAAGAACCTCCACTTCGTTACACCTTAAATATCCCAGGAAAGATAAAAATGGATAAAGAAGTTGTGCTCCTTATGTACAATGGAATATCACTCAGCCATGAAATCAACGTCATAAGGCTAGTAGCAGCATGATGAGTGGATTTAGGTACGACGATTCTAAGTCAAATAAGTCACACAGAAAAAGACACTTATCATAAGATATCACTTATAGAGGGAATGTAAAAACCGCTACCCTTGAACTGAATTACAAAACAGAACAGAGTCACACGGTTAGAAAACACACTATGGCTGCCTAACGGGAAAGGTGAGGTGGGGTGATGCCTAAAACAAGGGTTTCAAATTAGCTCAGATACCGTTCCATAAACCCAATACATAATAGACAAGACCTACTCCTTGCTCAGGGAACTGGACTCAACACCCCCTATTCACCGCCCAGGAATATATCTGACTAGTAAGAATCTAAAAACCTATGTATTGATATCTCTCTGTAAGTGAGTCAAGTGGGTGTAAAGCTGCATAAACACAGCAGTGAAAAGCAGCTAAACCCCATTATAAAACTCAATTAATTTTAAAAACCCGTGAAACAAAGACAGTGAAACAGAGAGAAATTCTTACAAAATTCGTTCAGGGGCTGTGATGCCACCTGGATTGACCATATCTAGACCCGAGGCTGATTGAGACATAAGGGTGGACACTCTTGGGGCTGAGAGGTTTGGTGAGGTTGGGTGAGCAAACGCAGACGCTTTAAAGTAATACTGCGTGGTACCCATCCCATGGGTCCCAAATCTCCAGGCTCAAGGGCATCTTCCTACATCGAAAACATGCTTGAGAAACCCAGAAGATGGTCCACCGAGTGATCGGGAAAGGTTTCTAAAACGCACCTCCTTTCTCATCTCCTTGTGCTCGGGTTCGCCATTCCAGCCGCTTTACTAGCAATCTCCCTCCTTGGAGAATCAGCACCTTTAACCTCCTGTTCCATACAGGTGGCAATTTGAACTGAGGATGAACGGGAAGACGGGGAACCAATGAGAGACTAGCTCTAGGTGTTGGGACAGGCACAGGTCACTCTATTTTCCCATCAAGAAGAAGACTTAACCACAGGCTCAGTCTGCCGCCCGGAAGCAGAATAGGGCCTAAAGCAATCCTGCGCTTTTGCGGCCAGCTCCCAAGAGAGCGAGTTGAAAAATGGAGCTCAGGGGCACTGCAATTCACAAACCTGCAGACTTATAAATGATAACTCTCGTCTACAAATATATTGAGGGAAGGCAACAAAGAGGATTTGAAAGCAAGGCAGAATTGCAGGAAACAGATTTCAGGAGGCAGATTCGAATCGCCTTTAAAGCACAGGAAAAGCGGCAAAACCTCGACAATGATGCCCTTGGCCAAAAAGGGCGTATGCGTTTTTTCCTGAATATATTCAGGACAAAACGCATACGCCCTTTTTGGCCAACCAAGCAACCTGGAAAGGCAAATCAGCGCTACAAAGAAGTCTCGCTTCCCATCGGTCAAAAGGGCCATGCTGAATAAAGTGTCAAAACCAGAAATGCAGGACAGGCCACGGAGAAACGGGAGCCTTGCTACGCTGATGGGCGGGATGTAAATTGCCAACAGCCACTCTGGAGAAGTGTACGGTGTGTCCTGAAACATTTACAAAACTCAGCTTAGAGAGCATAGGGCACTTCCACTCATGGGCGTATAAAATGGGAAAACTAAAAATCAGCAAGACACAAGCACCCCAAAGTTTAGGGCTGCTCTGTTGACAAGAACCTCCACTTCGTTACACCTTAAATATCCCAGGAAAGAGAAAAATGGATAAAGAAGTTGTGGTCCTTATGTACAATGGAATATCACTCAGCCATGAAATCAACGTCATAAGGCTAATAGCAGCATGATGAGTGGATTTAGGTACGACGATTCTAAGTGAAATAAGTCACACAGAAAAAGACACTTATCATAAGATATCACTTATAGAGGGAATGTAAAAACCGCTACCCTTGAACTGAATTACAAAACAGAACAGAGTCACACGTTTAGAAAACACACTATGGCTGCCTAACGGGAAAGGTGAGGTGGGGTGATGCATAAAACAAGGGTTTCAAATTAGCTCAGATACCGTTCCATAAACCCAATATGTAATAGACAAGACCTACTACTTGCTCAGTGAACTGGACTCAACACCCCCTATTCACCGCCCAAGAATATATCTGACTAGTAAGAAACTTAAAACCTATGTATTGATATCTCTCTGTAAGTGAGTCAAGTGGGTGTAAAGCTGCATAAACACAGCAGTGAAAAGCAGCTAAACCCCATTATAAAAATCAATTAATTTTAAAAACCCGTGAAACAAAGACAGTGAAAGAGAGAGAAATTATTAAAAAATTCGTTCAGGGGCTGTGATGACACCTGGATAGACCATATCTAGACCCGCAGCTGATTGAGACATAAGGGTGGACACTCTTGGGGCTGAGAGGTTTGGTGAGGTTGGGTGAGCAAACGCAGACGCTTTAAAGTAATACTGCGTGGTACCCATCCCATGGGTCCCAAATCTCCAGGTTCAAGGGCATCTGCCTACATCGAAAACATGCATGAGTAACCCAGAAGATGGTCCACCGAGTGATCGGGAAAGGTTTCTAAAACGCACCTCATTTCTCATCTCCTTGTGCTCGGGTTCGCCATTCCAGCCGCTTTACTAGCAATCTCCCTCCTTGGAGAATCAGCACCTTTAACCTCCTGTTCCATACAGGTTGCAATTTGTCCTGAGGATGAACGGGAAGAGGGGGAACCAATGAGAGACTAGCTCTAGGTGTTGGGACAGGCACAGGTCACTCTATTTTCCCATCAGGAAGAAGAATTAACCACAGGCTCAGTCTGCCGCCCGGAAGCAGAATAGGGCCTAAAGCAATCCTGCGCTTTTGCGGCCAGCTCCCAAGAGAGCGAGTTGAAAAATGGAGCTCAGGGGCACTGCAATTCACAAACCTGCAGACGTATAAATGATAACTCTCGTCTACAAATGTATTGAGGGAAGGCAACAACGAGGATTTGAAAGCAAGGCAGAATTGCAGGAAACAGATTTCAGGAGGCAGATTCGAATCGCCTTTAAAGCACAGGAAAAGCGGCAAAACCTCGACAATGATGCCCTTGGCCAAAAAGGGCGTATGCGTTTTTTCCTGAATATATTCAGGAAAAAACGCATACGCCCTTTTTGGCCAACCAAGCAACCTGGAAAGGCAAATCAGCGCTACAAAGAAGTCTCGCTTCCCATCGGTCAAAAGGGCCATGCTGAATAAAGTGTCAAAACCAGAAATGCAGGACAGGCCACGGAGAAACGGGAGCCTTGCTACACTGATGGGCGGGATGTAAATTGCCAACAGCCACTCTGGAGAAGTGTACGGTGTGTCCTGAAACATTTACAAAACTCAGCTTAGAGAGCATAGGGCACTTCCACTCATGGGCGTATAAATTGGGAAAACTAAAAATCAGCAGGACACAAGCACCCCAAAGTTTAGGGCTGCTCTGTTGACAAGAACCTCCACTTCGTTACACCTTAAATATCCCAGGAAAGATAAAAATGGATAAAGAAGTTGTGCTCCTTATGTACAATGGAATATCACTCAGCCATGAAATCAACGTCATAAGGCTAGTAGCAGCATGATGAGTGCATTTAGGTACGACGATTCTAAGTGAAATAAGTCACACAGAAAAAGACACTTATCATAAGATATCACTTATAGAGGGAATGTAAAAACCGCTACCCTTGAACTGAATTACAAAACAGAACAGAGTCACACGGTTAGAAAAGACACTATGGCTGCCTAACGGGAAAGTTGAGGTGGGGTGATGCATAAAACAAGGGTTTCAAATTAGCTCAGATACCGTTCCATAAACCCAATACGTAATAGACAAGACCTACTCCTTGCTCAGGGAACTGGACTCAACACCCCCTATTCACCGCCCAGGAATATATCTGACTAGTAAGAATCTTAAAACCTATGTATTGATATCTCTCTGTAAGTGAGTCAAGTGGGTGTAAAGCTGCATAAACACAGCAGTGAAAAGCAGCTAAACCTCATTATAAAACTCAATTAATTTTAAAAACCCGTGAAACAAAGACAGTGAAACAGAGAGAAATTCTTACAAAATTCGTTCAGGGGCTGTGATGCCACCTGGATTGACCATATCTAGACCCGAGGCTGATTGAGACATAAGGGTGGACACTCTTGGGGCTGAGAGGTTTGGTGAGGTTGGGTGAGCAAACGCAGACGCTTTAAAGTAATACTGCGTGGTACCCATCCCATGGGTCCCAAATCTCCAGGTTCAAGGGCATCTTCCTACATCGAAAACATGCATGAGAAACCCAGAAGATGGTCCACCGAGTGATCGGGAAAGGTTTCTAAAACGCACCTCCTTTCTCATCTCCTTGTGCTCGGGTTCGCCATTCCAGCCGCTTTACTAGCAATCTCCCTCCTTGGAGAATCAGCACCTTTAACCTCCTGTTCCATACAGGTGGCAATTTGAACTGAGGATGAACGGGAAGACGGGGAACCAATGAGAGACTAGCTCTAGGTGTTGGGACAGGCACAGGTCACTCTATTTTCCCATCAGGAAGAAGACTTAACCACAGGCTCAGTCTGCCGCCCGGAAGCAGAATAGGGCCTAAAGCAATCCTGCGCTTTTGCGGCCAGCTCCCAAGAGAGCGAGTTGAAAAATGGAGCTCAGGGGCACTGCAATTCACAAACCTGCAGACTTATAAATGATAACTCTCGTCTACAAATATATTGAGGGAAGGCAACAAAGAGGATTTGAAAGCAAGGCAGAATTGCAGGAAACAGATTTCAGGAGGCAGATTCGAATCGCCTTTAAAGCACAGGAAAAGCGGCAAAACCTCGACAATGATGCCCTTGGCCAAAAAGGGCGTATGCGTTTTTTCCTGAATATATTCAGGACAAAACGCATACGCCCTTTTTGGCCAACCAAGCAACCTGGAAAGGCAAATCAGCGCTACAAAGAAGTCTCGCTTCCCATCGGTCAAAAGGGCCATGCTGAATAAAGTGTCAAAACCAGAAATGCAGGACAGGCCACGGAGAAACGGGAGCCTTGCTACGCTGATGGGCGGGATGTAAATTGCCAACAGCCACTCTGGAGAAGTGTACGGTGTGTCCTGAAACATTTACAAAACTCAGCTTAGAGAGCATAGGGCACTTCCACTCATGGGCGTATAAAATGGGAAAACTAAAAATCAGCAAGACACAAGCACCCCAAAGTTTAGGGCTGCTCTGTTGACAAGAACCTCCACTTCGTTACACCTTAAATATCCCAGGAAAGAGAAAAATGGATAAAGAAGTTGTGCTCCTTATGTACAAAGGAATATCACTCAGCCATGAAATCAACGTCATAAGGCTAGTAGCAGCATGATGAGTGGATTTAGGTACGACGATTCTAAGTCAAATAAGTCACACAGAAAAAGACACTTATCATAAGATATCACTTATAGAGGGAATGTAAAAACCGCTACCCTTGAACTGAATTACAAAACAGAACAGAGTCACACGGTTAGAAAAGACACTATGGCTGCCTAACGGGAAAGGTGAGGTGGGGTGATGCCTAAAACAAGGGTTTCAAATTAGCTCAGATACCGTTCCATAAACCCAATACGTAATAGACAAGACCTACTCCTTGCTCAGGGAACTGGACTCAACACCCCCTATTCACCGCCCAGGAATATATCTGACTAGTAAGAATCTTAAAACCTATGTATTGATATCTCTCTGTAAGTGAGTCAAGTGGGTGTAAAGCTGCATAAACACAGCAGTGAAAAGCAGCTAAACCCCATTATAAAACTCAATTAATTTTAAAAACCCGTGAAACAAAGACAGTGAAACAGAGAGAAATTCTTACAAAATTCGTTCAGGGGCTGTGATGCCACCTGGATTGACCATATCTAGACCCGAGGCTGATTGAGACATAAGGGTGGACACTCTTGGGGCTGAGAGGTTTGGTGAGGTTGGGTGAGCAAACGCAGACGCTTTAAAGTAATACTGCGTGGTACCCATCCCATGGGTCCCAAATCTCCAGGCTCAAGGGCATCTTCCTACATCGAAAACATGCTTGAGAAACCCAGAAGATGGTCCACCGAGTGATCGGGAAAGGTTTCTAAAACGCACCTCCTTTCTCATCTCCTTGTGCTCGGGTTCGCCATTCCAGCCGCTTTACTAGCAATCTCCCTCCTTGGAGAATCAGCACCTTTAACCTCCTGTTCCATACAGGTGGCAATTTGAACTGAGGATGAACGGGAAGACGGGGAACCAATGAGAGACTAGCTCTAGGTGTTGGGACAGGCACAGGTCACTCTATTTTCCCATCAGGAAGAAGAATTAAGCACAGGCTCAGTCTGCCGCCCGGAAGCAGAATAGGGCCTAAAGCAATCCTGCGCTTTTGCGGCCAGCTCCCAAGAGAGCGAGTTGAAAAATGGAGCTCAGGGGCACTGCAATTCACAAACCTGCAGACGTATAAATGATAACTCTCGTCTACAAATATATTGAGGGAAGGCAACAACGAGGATTTGAAAGCAAGGCAGAATTGCAGGAAACAGATTTCAGGAGGCAGATTCGAATCGCCTTTAAAGCACAGGAAAAGCGGCAAAACCTCGACAATGATGCCCTTGGCCAAAAAGGGCGTATGCGTTTTTTCCTGAATATATTCAGGACAAAACGCATACGCCCTTTTTGGCCAACCAAGCAACCTGGAAAGGCAAATCAGCGCTACAAAGAAGTCTCGCTTCCCATCGGTCAAAAGGGCCATGCTGAATAAAGTGTCAAAACCAGAAATGCAGGACAGGCCACGGAGAAACGGGAGCCTTGCTACGCTGATGGGCGGGATGTAAATTGCCAACAGCCACTCTGGAGAAGTGTACGGTGTGTCCTGAAACATTTACAAAACTCAGTTTAGAGAGCATAGGGCACTTCCACTCATGGGCGTATAAAATGGGAAAACTAAAAATCAGCAAGACACAAGCACCCCAAAGTTTAGGGCTGCTCTGTTGACAAGAACCTCCACTTCGTTACACCTTAAATATCCCAGGAAAGAGAAAAATGGATAAAGAAGTTGTGGTCCTTATGTACAAAGGAATATCACTCAGCCATGAAATCAACGTCATAAGGCTAGTAGCAGCATGATGAGTGGATTTAGGTACGACGATTCTAAGTCAAATAAGTCACACAGAAAAAGACACTTATCATAAGATATCACTTATAGAGGGAATGTAAAAACCGCTACCCTTGAACTGAATTACAAAACAGAACAGAGTCACACGGTTAGAAAACACACTATGGCTGCCTAACGGGAAAGGTGAGGTGGGGTGATGCCTAAAACAAGGGTTTCAAATTAGCTCAGATACCGTTCCATAAACCCAATACATAATAGACAAGACCTACTCCTTGCTCAGGGAACTGGACTCAACACCCCCTATTCACCGCCCAGGAATATATCTGACTAGTAAGAATCTTAAAACCTATGTATTGATATCTCTCTGTAAGTGAGTCAAGTGGGTGTAAAGCTGCATAAACACAGCAGTGAAAAGCAGCTAAACCCCATTATAAAACTCAATTAATTTTAAAAACCCGTGAAACAAAGACAGTGAAACAGAGAGAAATTCTTACAAAATTCGTTCAGGGGCTGTGATGCCACCTGGATTGACCATATCTAGACCCGAGGCTGATTGAGACATAAGGGTGGACACTCTTGGGGCTGAGAGGTTTGGTGAGGTTGGGTGAGCAAACGCAGACGCTTTAAAGTAATACTGCGTGGTACCCATCCCATGGGTCCCAAATCTCCAGGTTCAAGGGCATCTTCCTACATCGAAAACATGCATGAGAAACCCAGAAGATGGTCCACCGAGTGATCGGGAAAGGTTTCTAAAACGCACCTCCTTTCTCATCTCCTTGTGCTCGGGTTCGCCATTCCAGCCGCTTTACTAGCAATCTCCCTCCTTGGAGAATCAGCACCTTTAACCTCCTGTTCCATACAGGTGGCAATTTGAACTGAGGATGAACGGGAAGACGGGGAACCAATGAGAGACTAGCTCTAGGTGTTGGGACAGGCACAGGTCACTCTAGTTTCCCATCAGGAAGAAGACTTAACCACAGGCTCAGTCTGCCGCCCGGAAGCAGAATAGGGCCTAAAGCAATCCTGCGCTTTTGCGGCCAGCTCCCAAGAGAGCGAGTTGAAAAATGGAGCTCAGGGGCACTGCAATTCACAAACCTGCAGACTTATAAATGATAACTCTCGTCTACAAATATATTGAGGGAAGGCAACAAAGAGGATTTGAAAGCAAGGCAGAATTGCAGGAAACAGATTTCAGGAGGCAGATTCGAATCGCCTTTAAAGCACAGGAAAAGCGGCAAAACCTCGACAATGATGCCCTTGGCCAAAAAGGGCGTATGCGTTTTTTCCTGAATATATTCAGGACAAAACGCATACGCCCTTTTTGGCCAACCAAGCAACCTGGAAAGGCAAATCAGCGCTACAAAGAAGTCTCGCTTCCCATCGGTCAAAAGGGCCATGCTGAATAAAGTGTCAAAACCAGAAATGCAGGACAGGCCACGGAGAAACGGGAGCCATGCTACGCTGATGGGCGGGATGTAAATTGCCAACAGCCACTCTGGAGAAGTGTACGGTGTGTCCTGAAACATTTACAAAACTCAGCTTAGAGAGCATAGGGCACTTCCACTCATGGGCGTATAAAATGGGAAAACTAAAAATCAGCAAGACACAAGCACCCCAAAGTTTAGGGCTGCTCTGTTGACAAGAACCTCCACTTCGTTACACCTTAAATATCCCAGGAAAGAGAAAAATGGATAAAGAAGTTGTGGTCCTTATGTACAATGGAATATCACTCAGCCATGAAATCAACGTCATAAGGCTAATAGCAGCATGATGAGTGGATTTAGGTACGACGATTCTAAGTGAAATAAGTCACACAGAAAAAGACACTTATCATAAGATATCACTTATAGAGGGAATGTAAAAACCGCTACCCTTGAACTGAATTACAAAACAGAACAGAGTCACACGTTTAGAAAACACACTATGGCTGCCTAACGGGAAAGGTGAGGTGGGGTGATGCATAAAACAAGGGTTTCAAATTAGCTCAGATACCGTTCCATAAACCCAATATGTAATAGACAAGACCTACTACTTGCTCAGTGAACTGGACTCAACACCCCCTATTCACCGCCCAAGAATATATCTGACTAGTAAGAAACTTAAAACCTATGTATTGATATCTCTCTGTAAGTGAGTCAAGTGGGTGTAAAGCTGCATAAACACAGCAGTGAAAAGCAGCTAAACCCCATTATAAAAATCAATTAATTTTAAAAACCCGTGAAACAAAGACAGTGAAAGAGAGAGAAATTATTACAAAATTCGTTCAGGGGCTGTGATGACACCTGGATTGACCATATCTAGACCCGCAGCTGATTGAGACATAAGGGTGGACACTCTTGGGGCTGAGAGGTTTGGTGAGGTTGGGTGAGCAAACGCAGACGCTTTAAAGTAATACTGCGTGGTACCCATCCCATGGGTCCCAAATCTCCAGGTTCAAGGGCATCTGCCTACATCGAAAACATGCATGAGAAACCCAGAAGATGGTCCACCGAGTGATCGGGAAAGGTTTCTAAAACGCACCTCATTTCTCATCTCCTTGTGCTCGGGTTCGCCATTCCAGCCGCTTTACTAGCAATCTCCCTCCTTGGAGAATCAGCACCTTTAACCTCCTGTTCCATACAGGTTGCAATTTGTCCTGAGGATGAACGGGAAGAGGGGGAACCAATGAGAGACTAGCTCTAGGTGTTGGGACAGGCACAGGTCACTCTATTTTCCCATCAGGAAGAAGACTTAACCACAGGCTCAGTCTGCCGCCCGGAAGCAGAATAGGGCCTAAAGCAATCCTGCGCTTTTGCGGCCAGCTCCCAAGAGAGCGAGTTGAAAAATGGAGCTCAGGGGCACTGCAATTCACAAACCTGCAGACTTATAAATGATAACTCTCGTCTACAAATATATTGAGGGAAGGCAACAAAGAGGATTTGAAAGCAAGGCAGAATTGCAGGAAACAGATTTCAGGAGGCAGATTCGAATCGCCTTTAAAGCACAGGAAAAGCGGCAAAACCTCGACAATGATGCCCTTGGCCAAAAAGGGCGTATGCGTTTTTTCCTGAATATATTCAGGACAAAACGCATACGCCCTTTTTGGCCAACCAAGCAACCTGGAAAGGCAAATCAGCGCTACAAAGAAGTCTCGCTTCCCATCGGTCAAAAGGGCCATGCTGAATAAAGTGTCAAAACCAGAAATGCAGGACAGGCCACGGAGAAACGGGAGCCTTGCTACGCTGATGGGCGGGATGTAAATTGCCAACAGCCACTCTGGAGAAGTGTACGGTGTGTCCTGAAACATTTACAAAACTCAGCTTAGAGAGCATAGGGCACTTCCACTCATGGGCGTATAAAATGGGAAAACTAAAAATCAGCAAGACACAAGCACCCCAAAGTTTAGGGCTGCTCTGTTGACAAGAACCTCCACTTCGTTACACCTTAAATATCCCAGGAAAGAGAAAAATGGATAAAGAAGTTGTGCTCCTTATGTACAAAGGAATATCACTCAGCCATGAAATCAACGTCATAAGGCTAGTAGCAGCATGATGAGTGGATTTAGGTACGACGATTCTAAGTCAAATAAGTCACACAGAAAAAGACACTTATCATAAGATATCACTTATAGAGGGAATGTAAAAACCGCTACCCTTGAACTGAATTACAAAACAGAACAGAGTCACACGGTTAGAAAAGACACTATGGCTGCCTAACGGGAAAGGTGAGGTGGGGTGATGCCTAAAACAAGGGTTTCAAATTAGCTCAGATACCGTTCCATAAACCCAATATGTAATAGACAAGACCTACTCCTTGCTCAGGGAACTGGACTCAACACCCCCTATTCACCGCCCAGGAATATATCTGACTAGTAAGAATCTTAAAACCTATGTATTGATATCTCTCTGTAAGTGAGTCAAGTAGGTGTAAAGCTGCATAAACACAGCAGTGAAAAGCAGCTAAACCCCATTATAAAACTCAATTAATTTTAAAAACCCGTGAAACAAAGACAGTGAAACAGAGAGAAATTCTTACAAAATTCGTTCAGGGGCTGTGATGCCACCTGGATTGACCATATCTAGACCCGAGGCTGATTGAGACATAAGGGTGGACACTCTTGGGGCTGAGAGGTTTGGTGAGGTTGGGTGAGCAAACGCAGACGCTTTAAAGTAATACTGCGTGGTACCCATCCCATGGGTCCCAAATCTCCAGGCTCAAGGGCATCTTCCTACATCGAAAACATGCTTGAGAAACCCAGAAGATGGTCCACCGAGTGATCGGGAAAGGTTTCTAAAACGCACCTCCTTTCTCATCTCCTTGTGCTCGGGTTCGCCATTCCAGCCGCTTTACTAGCAATCTCCCTCCTTGGAGAATCAGCACCTTTAACCTCCTGTTCCATACAGGTGGCAATTTGAACTGAGGATGAACGGGAAGACGGGGAACCAATGAGAGACTAGCTCTAGGTGTTGGGACAGGCACAGGTCACTCTATTTTCCCATCAGGAAGAAGAATTAAGCACAGGATCAGTCTGCCGCCCGGAAGCAGAATAGGGCCTAAAGCAATCCTGCGCTTTTGCGGCCAGCTCCCAAGAGAGCGAGTTGAAAAATGGAGCTCAGGGGCACTGCAATTCACAAACCTGCAGACGTATAAATGATAACTCTCGTCTACAAATATATTGAGGGAAGGCAACGAAGGGGATTTGAAAGCAAGGCAGAATTGCAGGAAACAGATTTCAGGAGGCAGATTCGAATCGCCTTTAAAGCACAGGAAAAGCGGCAAAACCTCGACAATGATGCCCTTGGCCAAAAAGGGCGTATGCGTTTTTTCCTGAATATATTCAGGACAAAACGCATACGCCCTTTTTGGCCAACCAAGCAACCTGGAAAGGCAAATCAGCGCTACAAAGAAGTCTCGCTTCCCGTCGGTCAAAAGGGCCATGCTGAATAAAGTGTCAAAACCAGAAATGCAGGACAGGCCACGGAGAAACGGGAGCCTTGCTACGCTGATGGGCGGGATGTAAATTGCCAACAGCCACTCTGGAGAAGTGTACGGTGTGTCCTGAAACATTTACAAAACTCAGTTTAGAGAGCATAGGGCACTTCCACTCATGGGCGTATAAATTGGGAAAACTAAAAATCAGCAAGACACAGGCACCCCAAAGTTTAGGGCTGCTCTGTTGACAAGAACCTCCACTTCGTTACACCTTAAATATCCCAGGAAAGAGAAAAATGGATAAAGAAGTTGTGGTCCTTATGTACAATGGAATATCACTCAGCCATGAAATCAACGTCATAAGGCTAGTAGCAGCATGATGAGTGGATTTAGGTACGACGATTCTAAGTCAAATAAGTCACACAGAAAAAGACACTTATCGTAAGATATCACTTATAGAGGGAATGTAAAAACCGCTACCCTTGAACTGAATTACAAAACAGAACAGAGTCACACGGTTAGAAAACACACTATGGCTGCCTAACGGGAAAGGTGAGGTGGGGTGATGCCTAAAACAAGGGTTTCAAATTAGCTCAGATACCGTTCCATAAACCCAATATGTAATAGACAAGACCTACTCCTTGCTCAGGGAACTGGACTCAACACCCCCTATTCACCGCCCAAGAATATATCTGACTAGTAAGAATCTCAACACCTATGTATTGATATCTCTCTGTAAGTGAGTCAAGTGGGTGTAAAGCTGCATAAACACAGCAGTGAAAAGCAGCTAAACCCCATTATAAAACTCAATTAATTTTAAAAACCCGTGAAACAAAGACAGTGAAAGAGAGAGAAATTCTTACAAAATTCGTTCAGGGGCTGTGATGCCACCTGGATTGACCATATCTAGACCCGAGGCTGATTGAGACATAAGGGTGGACACTCTTGGGGCTGAGAGGTTTGGTGAGGTTGGGTGAGCAAACGCAGACGCTTTAAAGTAATACTGCGTGGTACCCATCCCATGGGTCCCAAATCTCCAGGTTCAAGGGCATCTTCCTACATCGAAAACATGCATGAGAAACCCAGAAGATGGTCCACCGAGTGATCGGGAAAGGTTTCTAAAACGCACCTCCTTTCTCATCTCCTTGTGCTCGGGTTCGCCATTCCAGCCGCTTTACTAGCAATCTCCCTCCTTGGAGAATCAGCACCTTTAACCTCCTGTTCCATACAGGTGGCAATTTGAACTGAGGATGAACGGGAAGACGGGGAACCAATGAGAGACTAGCTCTAGGTGTTGGGACAGGCACAGGTCACTCTATTTTCCCATCAGGAAGAAGACTTAACCACAGGCTCAGTCTGCCGCCCGGAAGCAGAATAGGGCCTAAAGCAATCCTGCGCTTTTGCGGCCAGCTCCCAAGAGAGCGAGTTGAAAAATGGAGCTCAGGGGCACTGCAATTCACAAACCTGCAGACTTATAAATGATAACTCTCGTCTACAAATATATTGAGGGAAGGCAACAAAGAGGATTTGAAAGCAAGGCAGAATTGCAGGAAACAGATTTCAGGAGGCAGATTCGAATCGCCTTTAAAGCACAGGAAAAGCGGCAAAACCTCGACAATGATGCCCTTGGCCAAAAAGGGCGTATGCGTTTTTTCCTGAATATATTCAGGACAAAACGCATACGCCCTTTTTGGCCAACCAAGCAACCTGGAAAGGCAAATCAGCGCTACAAAGAAGTCTCGCTTCCCATCGGTCAAAAGGGCCATGCTGAATAAAGTGTCAAAACCAGAAATGCAGGACAGGCCACGGAGAAACGGGAGCCTTGCTACGCTGATGGGCGGGATGTAAATTGCCAACAGCCACTCTGGAGAAGTGTACGGTGTGTCCTGAAACATTTACAAAACTCAGCTTAGAGAGCATAGGGCACTTCCACTCATGGGCGTATAAAATGGGAAAACTAAAAATCAGCAAGACACAAGCACCCCAAAGTTTAGGGCTGCTCTGTTGACAAGAACCTCCACTTCGTTACACCTTAAATATCCCAGGAAAGAGAAAAATGGATAAAGAAATTGTGGTCCTTATGTACAATGGAATATCACTCAGCCATGAAATCAACGTCATAAGGCTAATAGCAGCATGATGAGTGGATTTAGGTACGACGATTCTAAGTGAAATAAGTCACACAGAAAAAGACACTTATCATAAGATATCACTTATAGAGGGAATGTAAAAACCGCTACCCTTGAACTGAATTACAAAACAGAACAGAGTCACACGTTTAGAAAACACACTATGGCTGCCTAACGGGAAAGGTGAGGTGGGGTGATGCATAAAACAAGGGTTTCAAATTAGCTCAGATACCGTTCCATAAACCCAATATGTAATAGACAAGACCTACTACTTGCTCAGTGAACTGGACTCAACACCCCCTATTCACCGCCCAAGAATATATCTGACTAGTAAGAAACTTAAAACCTATGTATTGATATCTCTCTGTAAGTGAGTCAAGTGGGTGTAAAGCTGCATAAACACAGCAGTGAAAAGCAGCTAAACCCCATTATAAAAATCAATTAATTTTAAAAACCCGTGAAACAAAGACAGTGAAAGAGAGATAAATTATTACAAAATTCGTTCAGGGGCTGTGATGACACCTGGATAGACCATATCTAGACCCGCAGCTGATTGAGACATAAGGGTGGACACTCTTGGGGCTGAGAGTTTTGGTGAGGTTGGGTGAGCAAACGCAGACCGTTTACAGTAATACTGCGTGGTACCCATCCCATGGGTCCCAAATCTCCAGGCTCAAGGGCATCTTCCTACATCGAAAACATGCTTGAGAAACCCAGAAGATGGTCCACCGAGTGATCGGGAAAGGTTTCTAAAACGCACCTCCTTTCTCATCTCCTTGTGCTCGGGTTCGCCATTCCAGCCGCTTTACTAGCAATCTCCCTCCTTGGAGAATCAGCACCTTTAACCTCCTGTTCCATACAGGTGGCAATTTGAACTGAGGATGAACGGGAAGACGGGGAACCAATGAGAGACTAGCTCTAGGTGTTGGGACAGGCACAGGTCACTCTATTTTCCCATCAGGAAGAAGAATTAAGCACAGGATCAGTCTGCCGCCCGGAAGCAGAATAGGGCCTAAAGCAATCCTGCGCTTTTGCGGCCAGCTCCCAAGAGAGCGAGTTGAAAAATGGAGCTCAGGGGCACTGCAATTCACAAACCTGCAGACGTATAAATGATAACTCTCGTCTACAAATATATTGAGGGAAGGCAACAACGAGGATTTGAAAGCAAGGCAGAATTGCAGGAAACAGATTTCAGGAGGCAGATTCGAATCGCCTTTAAAGCACAGGAAAAGCGGCAAAACCTCGACAATGATGCCCTTGGCCAAAAAGGGCGTATGCGTTTTTTCCTGAATATATTCAGGAAAAAACGCATACGCCCTTTTTGGCCAACCAAGCAACCTGGAAAGGCAAATCAGCGCTACAAAGAAGTCTCGCTTCCCATCGGTCAAAAGGGCCATGCTGAATAAAGTGTCAAAACCAGAAATGCAGGACAGGCCACGGAGAAACGGGAGCCTTGCTACGCTGATGGGCGGGATGTAAATTGCCAACAGCCACTCTGGAGAAGTGTACGGTGTGTCCTGAAACATTTACAAAACTCAGCTTAGAGAGCATAGGGCACTTCCACTCATGGGCGTATAAAATGGGAAAACTAAAAATCAGCAAGACACAAGCACCCCAAAGTTTAGGGCTGCTCTGTTGACAAGAACCTCCACTTCGTTACACCTTAAATATCCCAGGAAAGAGAAAAATGGATAAAGAAGTTGTGCTCCTTACGTACAATGGAATATCACTCAGCCATGAAATCAACGTCATAAGGCTAGTAGCAGCATGATGAGTGGATTTAGGTACGACGATTCTAAGTCAAATAAGTCACGCAGAAAAAGACACTTATCATAAGATATCACTTATAGAGGGAATGTAAAAACCGCTACCCTTGAACTGAATTACAAAACAGAACAGAGTCACACGGTTAGAAAACACACTATGGCTGCCTAACGGGAAAGGTGAGGTGGGGTGATGCATAAAACAAGGGTTTCAAATTAGCTCAGATACCGTTCCATAAACCCAATACGTAATAGACAAGACCTACTCCTTGCTCAGGGAACTGGACTCAACACCCTCTATTCACCGCCCAAGAATATATCTGACTAGTAAGAAACTTAAAACCTATGTATTGATATCTCTCTGTAAGTGAGTCAAGTGGGTGTAAAGCTGCATAAACACAGCAGTGAAAAGCAGCTAAACCCCATTATAAAAATCAATTAATTTTAAAAACCCGTGAAACAAAGACAGTGAAAGAGAGAGAAATTATTACAAAATTCGTTCAGGGGCTGTGATGACACCTGGATAGACCATATCTAGACCCGCAGCTGATTGAGACATAAGGGTGGACACTCTTGGGGCTGAGAGGTTTGGTTAGGTTGGGTGAGCAAACGCAGACGCTTTAAAGTAATACTGCGTGGTACCCATCCCATGGGTCCCAAATCTCCAGGTTCAAGGGCATCTGCCTACATCGAAAACATGCATGAGAAACCCAGAAGATGGTCCACCGAGTGATCGGGAAAGGTTTCTAAAACGCACCTCATTTCTCATCTCCTTGTGCTCGGGTTCGCCATTCCAGCCGCTTTACTAGCAATCTCCCTCCTTGGAGAATCAGCACCTTTAACCTCCTGTTCCATACAGGTTGCAATTTGTCCTGAGGATGAACGGGAAGAGGGGGAACCAATGAGAGACTAGCTCTAGGTGTTGGGACAGGCACAGGTCACTCTATTTTCCCATCAGGAAGAAGAATTAACCACAGGCTCAGTCTGCCGCCCGGAAGCAGAATAGGGCCTAAAGCAATCCTGCGCTTTTGCGGCCAGCTCCCAAGAGAGCGAGTTGAAAAATGGAGCTCAGGGGCACTGCAATTCACAAACCTGCAGACGTATAAATGATAACTCTCGTCTACAAATATATTGAGGGAAGGCAACAACGAGGATTTGAAAGCAAGGCAGAATTGCAGGAAACAGATTTCAGGAGGCAGATTCGAATCGCCTTTAAAGCACAGGAAAAGCGGCAAAACCTCGACAATGATGCCCTTGGCCAAAAAGGGCGTATGCGTTTTTTCCTGAATATATTCAGGAAAAAACGCATACGCCCTTTTTGGCCAACCAAGCAACCTGGAAAGGCAAATCAGCGCTACAAAGAAGTCTCGCTTCCCATCGGTCAAAAGGGCCATGCTGAATAAAGTGTCAAAACCAGAAATGCAGGACAGGCCACGGAGAAACGGGAGCCTTGCTACACTGATGGGCGGGATGTAAATTGCCAACAGCCACTCTGGAGAAGTGTACGGTGTGTCCTGAAACATTTACAAAACTCAGCTTAGAGAGCATAGGGCACTTCCACTCATGGGCGTATAAATTGGGAAAACTAAAAATCAGCAGGACACAAGCACCCCAAAGTTTAGGGCTGCTCTGTTGACAAGAACCTCCACTTCGTTACACCTTAAATATCCCAGGAAAGAGAAAAATGGATAAAGAAGTTGTGCTCCTTATGTACAAAGGAATATCACTCAGCCATGAAATCAACGTCATAAGGCTAGTAGCAGCATGATGAGTGGATTTAGGTACGACGATTCTAAGTCAAATAAGTCACACAGAAAAAGACACTTATCATAAGATATCACTTATAGAGGGAATGTAAAAACCGCTACCCTTGAACTGAATTACAAAACAGAACAGAGTCACACGGTTAGAAAAGACACTATGGCTGCCTAACGGGAAAGGTGAGGTGGGGTGATGCCTAAAACAAGGGTTTCAAATTAGCTCAGATACCGTTCCATAAACCCAATACATAATAGACAAGACCTACTCCTTGCTCAGGGAACTGGACTCAACACCCCCTATTCACCGCCCAGGAATATATCTGACTAGTAAGAATCTTAAAACCTATGTATTGATATCTCTCTGTAAGTGAGTCAAGTGGGTGTAAAGCTGCATAAACACAGCAGTGAAAAGCAGCTAAACCCCATTATAAAACTCAATTAATTTTAAAAACCCGTGAAACAAAGACAGTGAAACAGAGAGAAATTCTTACAAAATTCGTTCAGGGGCTGTGATGCCACCTGGATTGACCATATCTAGACCCGAGGCTGATTGAGACATAAGGGTGGACACTCTTGGGGCTGAGAGGTTTGGTGAGGTTGGGTGAGCAAACGCAGACGCTTTAAAGTAATACTGCGTGGTACCCATCCCATGGGTCCCAAATCTCCAGGCTCAAGGGCATCTTCCTACATCGAAAACATGCTTGAGAAACCCAGAAGATGGTCCACCGAGTGATCGGGAAAGGTTTCTAAAACGCACCTCCTTTCTCATCTCCTTGTGCTCGGGTTCGCCATTCCAGCCGCTTTACTAGCAATCTCCCTCCTTGGAGAATCAGCACCTTTAACCTCCTGTTCCATACAGGTGGCAATTTGAACTGAGGATGAACGGGAAGACGGGGAACCAATGAGAGACTAGCTCTAGGTGTTGGGACAGGCACAGGTCACTCTATTTTCCCATCAGGAAGAAGAATTAAGCACAGGATCAGTCTGCCGCCCGGAAGCAGAATAGGGCCTAAAGCAATCCTGCGCTTTTGCGGCCAGCTCCCAAGAGAGCGAGTTGAAAAATGGAGCTCAGGGGCACTGCAATTCACAAACCTGCAGACGTATAAATGATAACTCTCGTCTACAAATATATTGAGGGAAGGCAACAACGAGGATTTGAAAGCAAGGCAGAATTGCAGGAAACAGATTTCAGGAGGCAGATTCGAATCGCCTTTAAAGCACAGGAAAAGCGGCAAAACCTCGACAATGATGCCCTTGGCCAAAAAGGGCGTATGCGTTTTTTCCTGAATATATTCAGGAAAAAACGCATACGCCCTTTTTGGCCAACCAAGCAACCTGGAAAGGCAAATCAGCGCTACAAAGAAGTCTCGCTTCCCATCGGTCAAAAGGGCCATGCTGAATAAAGTGTCAAAACCAGAAATGCAGGACAGGCCACGGAGAAACGGGAGCCTTGCTACGCTGATGGGCGGGATGTAAATTGCCAACAGCCACTCTGGAGAAGTGTACGGTGTGTCCTGAAACATTTACAAAACTCAGTTTAGAGAGCATAGGGCACTTCCACTCATGGGCGTATAAAATGGGAAAACTAAAAATCAGCAAGACACAAGCACCCCAAAGTTTAGGGCTGCTCTGTTGACAAGAACCTCCACTTCGTTACACCTTAAATATCCCAGGAAAGAGAAAAATGGATAAAGAAGTTGTGGTCCTTATGTACAAAGGAATATCACTCAGCCATGAAATCAACGTCATAAGGCTAGTAGCAGCATGATGAGTGGATTTAGGTACGACGATTCTAAGTCAAATAAGTCACACAGAAAAAGACACTTATCATAAGATATCACTTATAGAGGGAATGTAAAAACCGCTACCCTTGAACTGAATTACAAAACAGAACAGAGTCACACGGTTAGAAAACACACTATGGCTGCCTAACGGGAAAGGTGAGGTGGGGTGATGCCTAAAACAAGGGTTTCAAATTAGCTCAGATACCGTTCCATAAACCCAATACGTAATAGACAAGACCTACTCCTTGCTCAGGGAACTGGACTCAACACCCCCTATTCACCGCCCAGGAATATATCTGACTAGTAAGAATCTTAAAACCTATGTATTGATATCTCTCTGTAAGTGAGTCAAGTGGGTGTAAAGCTGCATAAACACAGCAGTGAAAAGCAGCTAAACCCCATTATAAAACTCAATTAATTTTAAAAACCCGTGAAACAAAGACAGTGAAACAGAGAGAAATTCTTACAAAATTCGTTCAGGGGCTGTGATGCCACCTGGATTGACCATATCTAGACCCGAGGCTGATTGAGACATAAGGGTGGACACTCTTGGGGCTGAGAGGTTTGGTGAGGTTGGGTGAGCAAACGCAGACGCTTTAAAGTAATACTGCGTGGTACCCATCCCATGGGTCCCAAATCTCCAGGCTCAAGGGCATCTTCCTACATCGAAAACATGCTTGAGAAACCCAGAAGATGGTCCACCGAGTGATCGGGAAAGGTTTCTAAAACGCACCTCCTTTCTCATCTCCTTGTGCTCGGGTTCGCCATTCCAGCCGCTTTACTAGCAATCTCCCTCCTTGGAGAATCAGCACGTTTAACCTCCTGTTCCATACAGGTGGCAATTTGAACTGAGGATGAACGGGAAGACGGGGAACCAATGAGAGACTAGCTCTAGGTGTTGGGACAGGCACAGGTCACTCTATTTTCCCATCAGGAAGAAGAATTAAGCACAGGATCAGTCTGCCGCCCGGAAGCAGAATAGGGCCTAAAGCAATCCTGCGCTTTTGCGGCCAGCTCCCAAGAGAGCGAGTTGAAAAATGGAGCTCAGGGGCACTGCAATTCACAAACCTGCAGACGTATAAATGATAACTCTCGTCTACAAATATATTGAGGGAAGGCAAAAACGAGGATTTGAAAGCAAGGCAGAATTGCAGGAAACAGATTTCAGGAGGCAGATTCGAATCGCCTTTAAAGCACAGGAAAAGCGGCAAAACCTCGACAATGATGCCCTTGGCCAAAAAGGGCGTATGCGTTTTTTCCTGAATATATTCAGGAAAAAACGCATACGCCCTTTTTGGCCAACCAAGCAACCTGGAAAGGCAAATCAGCGCTACAAAGAAGTCTCGCTTCCCATCGGTCAAAAGGGCCATGCTGAATAAAGTGTCAAAACCAGAAATGCAGGACAGGCCACGGAGAAACGGGAGCCTTGCTACGCTGATGGGCGGGATGTAAATTGCCAACAGCCACTCTGGAGAAGTGTACGCTGTGTCCTGAAACATTTACAAAACTCAGCTTAGAGAGCATAGGGCACTTCCACTCATGGGCGTATAAAATGGGAAAACTAAAAATCAGCAAGACACAAGCACCCCAAAGTTTAGGGCTGCTCTGTTGACAAGAACCTCCACTTCGTTACACCTTAAATATCCCAGGAAAGAGAAAAATGGATAAAGAAGTTGTGCTCCTTACGTACAATGGAATATCACTCAGCCATGAAATCAACGTCATAAGGCTAGTAGCAGCATGATGAGTGGATTTAGGTACGACGATTCTAAGTCAAATAAGTCACGCAGAAAAAGACACTTATCATAAGATATCACTTATAGAGGGAATGTAAAAACCGCTACCCTTGAACTGAATTACAAAACAGAACAGAGTCACACGGTTAGAAAACACACTATGGCTGCCTAACGGGAAAGGTGAGGTGGGGTGATGCATAAAACAAGGGTTTCAAATTAGCTCAGATACCGTTCCATAAACCCAATACGTAATAGACAAGACCTACTCCTTGCTCAGGGAACAGGACTCAACACCCTCTATTCACCGCCCAAGAATATATCTGACTAGTAAGAAACTTAAAACCTATGTATTGATATCTCTCTGTAAGTGAGTCAAGTGGGTGTAAAGCTGCATAAACACAGCAGTGAAAAGCAGCTAAACCCCATTATAAAAATCAATTAATTTTAAAAACCCGTGAAACAAAGACAGTGAAACAGAGAGAAATTCTTACAAAATTCGTTCAGGGGCTGTGATGCCACCTGGATTGACCATATCTAGACCCGAGGCTGATTGAGACATAAGGGTGGACACTCTTGGGGCTGAGAGGTTTGGTGAGGTTGGGTGAGCAAACGCAGACGCTTTAAAGTAATACTGCGTGGTACCCATCCCATGGGTCCCAAATCTCCAGGTTCAAGGGCATCTGCCTACATCGAAAACATGCATGAGAAACCCAGAAGATGGTCCACCGAGTGATCGGGAAAGGTTTCTAAAACGCACCTCATTTCTCATCTCCTTGTGCTCGGGTTCGCCATTCCAGCCGCTTTACTAGCAATCTCCCTCCTTGGAGAATCAGCACCTTTAACCTCCTGTTCCATACAGGTTGCAATTTGTCCTGAGGATGAACGGGAAGAGGGGGAACCAATGAGAGACTAGCTCTAGGTGTTGGGACAGGCACAGGTCACTCTATTTTCCCATCAGGAAGAAGAATTAACCACAGGCTCAGTCTGCCGCCCGGAAGCAGAATAGGGCCTAAAGCAATCCTGCGCTTTTGCGGCCAGCTCCCAAGAGAGCGAGTTGAAAAATGGAGCTCAGGGGCACTGCAATTCACAAACCTGCAGACGTATAAATGATAACTCTCGTCTACAAATGTATTGAGGGAAGGCAACAACGAGGATTTGAAAGCAAGGCAGAATTGCAGGAAACAGATTTCAGGAGGCAGATTCGAATCGCCTTTAAAGCACAGGAAAAGCGGCAAAACCTCGACAATGATGCCCTTGGCCAAAAAGGGCGTATGCGTTTTTTCCTGAATATATTCAGGAAAAAACGCATACGCCCTTTTTGGCCAACCAAGCAACCTGGAAAGGCAAATCAGCGCTACAAAGAAGTCTCGCTTCCCATCGGTCAAAAGGGCCATGCTGAATAAAGTGTCAAAACCAGAAATGCAGGACAGGCCACGGAGAAACGGGAGCCTTGCTACACTGATGGGCGGGATGTAAATTGCCAACAGCCACTCTGGAGAAGTGTACGGTGTGTCCTGAAACATTTACAAAACTCAGCTTAGAGAGCATAGGGCACTTCCACTCATGGGCGTATAAATTGGGAAAACTAAAAATCAGCAGGACACAAGCACCCCAAAGTTTAGGGCTGCTCTGTTGACAAGAACCTCCACTTCGTTACACCTTAAATATCCCAGGAAAGATAAAAATGGATAAAGAAGTTGTGCTCCTTATGTACAATGGAATATCACTCAGCCATGAAATCAACGTCATAAGGCTAGTAGCAGCATGATGAGTGCATTTAGGTACGACGATTCTAAGTCAAATAAGTCACACAGAAAAAGACACTTATC